>NW_027648080.1:125000-130000 GCF_949987685.1 Ammodytes marinus
GAAGCTAATTGATCCATCTATCCGCTTCTGCATTGTCTGTGGGGAACGACAAAAAACACATTAGTCCTGCGTTCCAATCACTTTCTGCTATTTAGTTTGTTAGAAAAAAAGATTTAGGATGTCCTGATTGTTGTGACCAGATTTAGTATGGTTAGAAATACCCGGAGTCCCTACTACATCCGGATGAGAGTTTTGTGTTGAAAACAGCATCTTTATGGTGGTTCTGACCCACAATCCAGTGTTTAAAGGTGCAGTGTGTAATATGACATTATCAAGAAAGTTCTCGAAAGTTCTAGAATGCAACGCTCCCTGGGTAACCCCACCCCTTTAGAATAATAACAGAAGCTACAGTGGCCTTCAAGGACAAGAACAATTCTAAATTCTAAACAATGCACCTGATGACGTTCCAAAAGCATGGATGCCTCCATAAGACCTGCCCGCTCAATGTAAAAAATGTAAAACTAATATTTGTAATTCTCCGCCCAGGAGGATAATTCAGATTTTTGGCAGAGGTGATTTTACACCAATGAGGACATATTTATGAATGAGGATATTGATTTTAGCTAATAAATGACTTAAAATGTTACAGTTTTCCCTTTAAAACTTCAGCTGTTGATCTCAGATAAAATACTCACCGTCCACCATCCTCCTTCTGTGTCCACATCACAGAGAACCTACACACAAATACATTCATGAGAAAATTATTATTTTATTATCAATCAATCAATTATATCGTTATAGAAAAAACTATTTACCCGTCATTTAACACACATGAACAATAGATTCATATCGGGTTAACCGCACACGAGATTACTGAAATGTGTCTTATGTATCAGAGTATTAGTCCTTGTTGCAGTGGTCACGGGTTCAAATCCGACCCGTAGACCTTCACTGCAGGTCACCCCCCCCCTCTCTCTCTCTCTCTGTCTCTCTCTCTCTTTCTCTCCCCATTTCAACTTTATGTCTCTCCATACTGTCAAATAAAGCTTGAAAATGTCCAAAAATAATCTTTAAAAAATAAAATAAAATAAAATGTAATTGTGTCTCAGTTGAGGTGAAGGCAAGGCAACTTTATTTCTATAGCACAATTCAGACACCAGGCCATTCAGAGTGCTTTACAGGGGCAAGATTAAAATACATAATAGGCTACACATTAGAAAAGCGAATGAATAGAAATTAGACATTTAAAAAAGAATGAATAGAAGTGTACCTTGAGGGGGGCGCCCTTAGCTCAGTTGGTAGGGCGTCCCCCTCCCCCCCATGGGCCTCGGCCAGCAGCGGACCCGGGTTCGATTCCAGCCCGCGGTCGCTCTCTGCATGTCACTCCCCTCTCTGCCCCATTTCAACTCTGTCTCTACACTATCAATAAAGCATAAAAAATGCCAAGAAAATATCTTTAAAAATGAGAAAGAAGTGTACCTGGATCCCAGAGTTCGCCCCCAGAGGGTATATGGTGTAGACCCCGGGCGGGGGGCTGTTGTGCAGGCGGTGGATGTCGGTGCAGTCGACTGGCAGCACAGCCTCGGTTCCGCTGGCCAACACAGGACACAACAGGAGGAGGGCCACAGATACCAGCTGGAACAAGTTGGGGAATAGTAGTTAATATTAACAGTTAGTGTGTGTGTGTGTGTGTGTGTGTGTGTGTGTGTGTGTGTGTGTGTGTGTGTGTGTGTGTGTGTGTGTGTGGAAATAGTTGCGATGGGAAAAGTTTTATAGGCAGACAATTTTTTTTATATACTGTAGCTACTTTATTTTTTTTATTTGGTATGAAGGACATTAACCATTTTTAATTTTTTTTTCAAATCAGTGATATAAAGTATCTCCTCACGATCCACTTCCAGTCTGTACTGTGTGTGTGCTGAAAAGAAAATCTAGTTTTATACACAGCCTAGACTCTGTAAACAGGCATGTTGCTAGCTAAATTGGGCCCCCCTTGTTTACATACTCTTTGTTGACATACACATTTACAGAGTGTAGGCTGTGTGTAGTATTACCACCAGATATTCTTTTTACAATATTTTTCAGTCTAGATTTATTTAATAAATGTTCATTCATTTACAATTTGTAAAAGTGTGTGTGTCCTCACAAGTGTGTATGTATGTATGTGTGTGTGTGTGTGTGTGTGTTTGTGTGTTTGTGTGCGTGTGTTTGTGTGTGTGTGTGTGTGTGTGTGTGTGTTTGTGTGTGTGTGTGTGAGCCTCCAAGATCACTGTTTAACAAGCTGAAAAATATCGCTCAACAAACTCACCTTCATTGTCAGATTTCTGCTGAATTTGATCAACTGCTGATGTGGATGTGTCGAATGCCCTGGACACAGAAATAAAATAAAATATCCTTTATAAATGGAACCAACATTGAAAAAGTAAAACTTTATGTGCAGCCAGAACTACCTACACATACTAAGCTACTGAGCTGTGTATTGATAACACATCCCAACTTTTCTCATTTTATTAAGATTGTGCTATTTACCTTGCCATCAATTTCTTTCAGACAAAAATCAAACAGATACATTCATACTCAACAGCAAAGCATGTACTAAAGAGGACAAAATATTATTTTTTACTTTGTCTTTAATGGGAAAATGTATCCACATACAAATGAATACACTGCCAGAATACCTACATCTTTTCCATATGCTACTAATTCAATTATTTTTATATTTTTATATATTTTTATTTTTATTTTTTTACTATGGAAAAGGGGTAGGATTAAATAAGTGTATACTTCTTCCTGCTCCTTTTCGGGCATGTCGCATCAATACAGATAATTTGTTTTCTTTTTCTTTTTGTGAAGTCTTTTAAACATAAATTTAGTTTGTTGTATTTTTGTGCTTTTCATTTACTTTTGTATTGTTTTTGATTTGTCTGAAAAAAAAAAAAATTAAATGAAAAAAAAAAATGAATTCCAAAAACGTATTTCAAACTACACACAGGGTAAAACTGACAGTACAACAAAGCCCACTTGAAAGAGGTGGACTATGATTAAAAATATAAGAGAAATATGGACACGACAGGCAGAGAAAGACATTATTACTATACAATAAGTTACTGAAAGACGTAAAAGGTTAATAAGTTACTGTCGTTGTAACAATTAAAAAATAAAAGTAGGTGAATATATTAAAAAAGAACATTTGTCTGTGAAAAAAGTATGAAATTAAACATTTAAATTGATTGCCCAACGGATAGCAAATAGATCATCAGCTGTATGACTGTCTTACAGGTTATTTCAATATGCAGGAGCACAGTGAAAAACTAAAATATGTGTTAAGCTCATTCTTTGATTGAAGGATAAGTGGAATATACAGCCCCGCAAAAAAATAAGAAACCAGTCGGAATTTTTTCTTAAATCTTCATCTCAACATTAATTATTGAAAATGCTCTAAATGATAAAAAATGTTGTTGTGAATTTTGGTAGGAATGTTGTCAGTAGTTTATAGTATAAAACCAAAATGTTCATTCTACTCAAACATATGCCTCTAAAGAGTAAAACAAGAGACACTGAATATTCAGAGTGGTGTCTTAATATTTTCCATATGTGTATTTAAAAATTTACCAAAAAGATACTGACTTTGTAAATGAATGCATAAAAAAATCTAATTGGTATAAAATCTTCTCTCAAACTGCACAAACACACAGATGTAATTTCCCCAAAATATTGTAATCTCACAAATAAATGGAAGCTTTAGATTGTTTTGCAGGAGTTTTACAAATTGCTGGAAAACACAAGGAACAGATTATTATGTGCATGCAAGGTTAAGCGGTGATACTACCCAAAAAAAAAAAAAAAACGTTCGCTGTCACCATAGAGTACTGCATGAAAATAATTAAAGTCTAATCTTATCTTCTTTAAATTCACATAAACAAACAGTTATACAGATATTAGAGGCTTTACGACTGTCTTGCAGGTTATTCCAAGTTGTAAAAACTTCCCCCTAAAAAAATTGCATCTCTTTCTTTATAAGACTGTCATCTTATTAATTTAAAATCTTGTCTAAATCTGCACAAGCACACACTAATACAGATGTAATTCCTCCTACATTTTCTCATCTCTTATATATATCGTATTTGAAATGTGTCTGCTGGTTGGATGCTTACCTTGTCAGCGGCGCTCACAAAACTGAAGACACTGTCCCTCATAGCTCCACTACTTATATCTACCAAACGTGATGCCATAATGTCACACCAATCTGTTTAATATGTATTTCTGAAAAGGTCAGTCTCTCTGCTTGTGTATTTAGTTCTAAACAAATATTTGAAAGTCAACAGTGCAGAATATTTTTTTTTAATACCTGTACCTGAAAACTCCCAATTTATTGACTGATCCACCCAAATCAATTCATAAGTGTCTTTCATATCAGTAGGTGCTGTGTGCTCTCAAACAAACTTGATTGAAGATGCACAATTGCGTTATCTTAACCTGTCAATAACATGGTAGAAATGGGAGGGACTTATACAGCTCTGGAAAAAATTAAGAGCCCACTCCAAATGTTCAGTGTCACTTGTTTTAGTATTTATAGGCATTTGTTTGAGTAGAATGAACATTTTGGTTTTATAATATAAACTACTGACAACATTTCTACCAAATTCACAATAAAAATATTGTCATTAAAGAGCATTTTTCAATAAGTAATGTAGAGATGAAGATTGAAGAAAAATCCAGACTGGTCTCTTAGTTTTTTCCAGGGCTGTATTTCTGACAGTCCCATTATTATGACATGTCAATAGTCCCCCATATATTCCAAATTTGTCCCAAAAGTGAATTGTGAAATGGTCCGTTGTACAGAAAATACTATTACTACTTTTTTTAGTTTTTTAACCTTGTATTTGACTTATTTTGATGCGCAAACAATGTGACTTCGTTTCAGCGAAAGCCAAAGTATGGCACAATTTAAGCCGTACATTTCTTTCTCTCTTAAAGGGACACTGTGTAATATGACATCATCAAGTAAGTTCTAGAAAGTTCTAGAATGCAATGCTCCCTGGGTAACCCCAACCCTTTAG
>NW_027648080.1:140000-142500 GCF_949987685.1 Ammodytes marinus
AAAAAAAAACCCGCTGACAAACATGCGATAAGCTTTGTTTATTTACAAGCTTTTAACTTTATTGAGAAGGACAAATTCCCCCTGTTATCTTTATTCAATAAATTATGTTGATGTGAGAGACATTTGTAAATTATATTGTATTCAAAATAATAACGAGTTTTTAGATTGCAACGTCAGACAAAAAGATCAGACAATTCCTATTTTTTTTCTTTTTTTTTAAGATATTTTTTTGGCATTTTTATGCTTTATTGATAGTGTAGAGACAGAGGTGAAATGGGGCAGAGAGGGGAGTGACATGCAGAGAACGACCGCGGGCTGGAATCGAACCCGGGTCTGCTGCTGGGCCCGGCCCGGGGGGGGGACGCCCTACCAACTGAGCTAAGGGCGCCCCCTAGTCAATTCCTATTCTACATGTCTGTGTCTCTCTGTGTGTGTGTGTGTCTCACTCCCTCCCTCCCTCCCTCCCTCCCTCCCTCTCTCCCTGTCTGTCTCTCTCTCCCTCCCTCCCTCCCTCTCTCCCTCCCTTTCTCTCTCTCTCCCTGTCTCTCCCTCTCCCTCCCTCCCTCCCTCCCTGTCTGTCTGTCTGTCTGTCTGTCTGTCTGTCTATGTCTGTAGTTCTGGCAGTACGGTCAGTGGGAAGAGGTGAAGATAGATGACTGCCACGCTAACACCATAACTGACTGTCTTTCTCCCTGTCCGTCCGTCCGTCTCTCTCTCTCCCTGTCTGTCTCCCTCCTTCCCTCCCTGTGTGTGTGTGTCTCTCTCTCTTTCCCTGTGTGTGTCTGTCTGTCTATCTCTCTCTTTGTCTGTCTGTCTGTCTGTCTGTCTCTCTCCCTCCCTCTCCATCTGTCTCCCTGTCTCCCTCCCTTCCTTCCCTCCCTCCCTGTCTGTCTCCCTGTCTGTCTGTCTGTCTCCCTGTCTCCCTGTCTGTCTGTCTGTCTGTCTGTCTGTCTGTCTGTCTGTCTGTCTGTCTGTAGTTCTGGCAGTACGGTCAGTGGGAAGAGGTGAAGATAGACGACTTGTTGCCGACTCATAACAACAGACTGATCTACCTCAGCTCTCCGGACAGATACGAGTTCTGGAGCTCACTGCTGGAGAAAGCCTACGCCAAGTGAGTGTGTGTGTGTGTGTGTGTGTGTGTGTGTGTGTGTGTGTCTCTCTCTCCCTGTGTGTGTATGTGTGTGTGTGTGTGTGTGTGTCTCTCTCTCCCTGTGTGTGTGTGTGTGTGTGTTTGTGTGTGTGTCTCTCTCTCCCTGTGTGTGTGTGTGTGTGTGTGTGTGTGTGTGTGTGTCTCTCTCTCCCTGTGTGTGTGTGTTTGTGTGTGTGTGTCTCTCTCCCTGTGTGTGTGTGTGTGTGTGTGTGTGTGTGTGTGTGTGTGTCTCTCTCTCCGTGTGTGTGTGTGAGTGTCTCTGACAGACAGACAGACAGACAGACAGACAGACAGACAGACAGACAGACTCTTAAATCTTGCCTTCTCCTGCAGACTGAAAGGCGGCTACAGAGCTCTGGATATGGACAGACAGACAGACAGACAGACAGACAGACAGAGACACACACTGCTGTATTAAACTCATTTGCCTTCTCCTGCAGACTGAAAGGAGGCTACAGAGCTCTGGATATGGACAGACAGACAGACAGACAGACAGACAGACAGACAGACAGACAGACAGACAGACAGACAGAGACACACACTGCTGTATTAAACTCATGTGCCTTCTCCTGCAGACTGAAAGGCGGGTACAGAGCTCTGGATATGGACAGACAGACAGACAGACAGACAGACAGACAGACAGACAGACAGACAGACAGACAGACAGACAGACAGACAGAGACACACACTGCTGTATTAAACTCATGTGCCTTCTGCTGCAGACTGAAAGGCGGGTACAGAGCTCTGGATATGGACAGACAGACAGACAGACAGACAGACAGACAGACAGACAGACAGACAGACAGACAGAGACACACACTGCTGTATTAAACTCATTTGCCTTCTCCTGCAGACTGAAAGGCGGGTACAGAGCTCTGGATATGGGTTTTCCTCACGAGGCGATGGTGGACATGACCGGTGGAGTGGCTGAGGTTCTGAACATCTCCTCTCTACCCAGAGACCTTCCAGCTCTACTCAGACGACTGCTAGCTAAAGGAGCGCTCATCAACTGTGCCAATAGCAAGGTGTGTGTGTGTGTGTGTGTGTGTGTGTGTGTGTGTGTGTGCATGTGTGCGTGTGTGGCTGCTAGCTAAAGGAGCGCTCATCAACTGTGCCAATAGCAAGGTGTGTGTGTGTGTGTCTGTGTGTGTGTGCGTGTGCATGTGCATGTGTGCGTGTGTGGCTGCTAGCTAAAGGGGCGCTCATCAACTGTGCCAATAGCAAGGTGTGTGTGTGTGTGTGTCTGTGTGTGTGTGTGTGTGTGTGTGTGTGTGTGTGTGTGTGTGGCTGCTAGCTAAAGGGGCGCTCATCAACTGTGCCAATAGCAAGGTGTGTGTGTGTGTGTGTGTG
>NW_027648080.1:155000-327500 GCF_949987685.1 Ammodytes marinus
TTTTCACCTCTCTCTACATGGTACAGTCTCTATTACTCACATTTTTTTCGGTTTTCCACTAACCCAGCGTTCCGAATCTCATACTCTTTTTCTTTTTTCTATTCTACATACTACATTCGACGATAAAAATAATCTAGTTAGGATGCAGTATGCATACTATTGGGACATACTTTACTCTCTTATTTCATCATAACATTGCGCCTTGATCTTGCCTCTTGCTTTGATATCCGTCGCATCCCCGTTTGTTTTCATATGGAGGCTTCGTCGATGTGACGTCACTTCACGTGCGCACCGGATTGTGGGTCAATAGCCCAAATAGGATGCAGTTTTCAACACTAACAATCTTGGCCGCATGAAGTAGGACATCCGGGTACTTAGTTCTAACCATCCTAAATCTGGCCACAAGAATCGGGACATCCTAAATCTTTTTTCTACATATTATATAGTAGAAAGTATGCGATTCGGAACGCAAACAATGTCTTATGGCTATTTAACACTACATGTTACGGTCTCTATTCTACTCGCATTTTTTTCGGTTTTCCACTAATCCAGCGTTCCAAATCACATACTATTTCTTTTTTCTATTCTACTAAATCTGATCATAAGATGAATCTAGTTAGGATGCAATATTCTATAATTGGGACATACTTTATGTCCCAATTATTTATTTCATCATAACATGGCTCCTTGATCTTGCCTCTTGCTTTTATATCCGTCTCATCCCCGTTTGTTTTCATTCGGAGGCTCTGTTGATGTGATAATATTTCTTTTGGCATTTTTCTGCTTTATTAGACAGTGCGGAGAGACAGAGATGAAATGTGTCAGAGAGGGGAATGACATGCAGAGAACGACCCGGGCTGGATTCTAACCCGGGTCTGCTGTGAAGAGGACTGAGACTCTATGCACATAAGTGTAATCTATTTACACTTGATGTTATGCTGTGCAGTAATAACTCTTTGCTTTGAATGTGAAATTATCAATTTTACTGTGAGTACATTTGGTTGTGTTAACTTAAAGGTCACATATTATGCTAAATGCACTTTTTAAATGTGTTCTAACATATCCATGGGTCCACGGTGTGCCTAGAGACTGCCAAAATATAAAAAAAAATAACAATCTCTCCTTTTCTCACTCTCCCCCTTTCTGAAACCCCCACCCCTCCCCCCCAATATACTCCAGTCAGAATTCTCCTCGTTTCTGACCTCAAAAACTGGAAAGCCAGAAGCTTCCACTGTGCAGCCCACACCCCTATTTCTTATTGGTCCACGGCCCTGACAGACAGAGGGCGAGGCGTATCTGGCTTCGCTTCCGGACAGGGGGCGGGGGGAGCTCAAAGATTGTATATTTACGAGGGGAGCTGCAGCTCTTTTTAAAAAACAAGCCATTGTGAGATTAGCTGAACATCAGCATAGTACATTAAATTATCTGAAAGTTTTTTACAGCAAACAATTAAAGAAAAACGTATTAGGGACCACTAAGACCATATAATATGGTGTATAATAGAACGTATTAGGGACCACTAAGACCATATAATATGGTGTATAATAGAACGTATTAGGGACCACTAAGACCATATAATATGGTGTATAATAGAACGTATTAGGGACCACTAAGACCATATACTATGGTGTATAATAGAACGTATTAGGGACCACTAAGACCATATACTATGGTGTATAATAGAACGTATTAGGGACCACTAAGACCATATAATATGGTGTATAATAGAACGTATTAGGGACCACTAAGACCATATAATATGGTGTATAATAGAACGTATTAGGGACCACTAAGACCATATAATATGGTGTATAATAGAACGTATTAGGGACCAATAAGACCATATAATATGGTGTATAATAGAACGTATTAGGGACCAATAAGACCATATAATATGGTGTATAATAGAACGTATTAGGGACCACTAAGACCATATAATATGGTGTATAATAGAACGTATTAGGGACCACTAAGACCATATAATATGGTGTATAATAGAACGTATTAGGGACCACTAAGACCATATAATATGGTGTATAATAGAACGTATTAGGGACCACTAAGACCATATAATATGGTGTATAATAGAACGTATTAGGGACCACTAAGACCATATAATATGGTGTATAATAGAACGTATTAGGGACCACTAAGACCATATAATATGGTGTATAATAGAACGTATTAGGGACCACTAAGACCATATAATATGGTGTATAATAGAACGTATTAGGGACCACTAAGACCATATACTATGGTGTATAATAGAACGTATTAGGGACCACTAAGACCATATAATATGGTGTATAATAGAACGTATTAGGGACCACTAAGACCATATACTATGGTGTATAATAGAACGTATTAGGGACCAATAAGACCATATAATATGGTGTATAATAGAACGTATTAGGGACCACTAAGACCATATACTATGGTGTATAATAGAACGTATTAGGGACCAATAAGACCATATAATATGGTGTATAATAGAACGTATTAGGGACCACTAAGACCATATAATATGGTGTATAATAGAACGTATTAGGGACCACTAAGACCATATAATATGGTGTATAATAGAACGTATTAGGGACCACTAAGACCATATAATATGGTGTATAATAGAACGTATTAGGGACCACTAAGACCATATAATATGGTGTATAATAGAACGTATTAGGGACCACTAAGACCATATAATATGGTGTATAATAGAACGTATTAGGGACAACTAAGACCATATAATATGGTGTATAATAGAACCGAAAAGTGTATAATATGGGAGCTTTAAAACCATAAACATTTATTTAATCCTGTAACCATAAACAAATCACTGCAACTCAAGTGAATATTAAATATTTCTTAAATACTTCTTGACTTTTGCTTACATTATTTTTCCTTCATTTGCAACTTATCCAACCTACACTACACGAGGAGCGCCCCCACACGATGAGCGCCCCCACACGATGAGCGCCCCCATGTAGACACTGCTTTGAACCCGAAACTGTTTTGAAACTTTGTGCTATAATTTATGTTGATAGAAGTTGACGCGCAACTTTTCTCTGGCTTGCTTCAGTCTTCCTTTGAAAGGCAAAGTCACAGCTTGATGGGGTGTGTGTGTGTGTGTGTGTGTGTGCGTGTGAGTGTGTGTGAGTGTGTGTGCGTGTGTGTGTGTTTCTTTGCCTTGTCAGACTGCTACTGGTCATATAATGTCTAGTTTCTAAACCTGTAGTTGTTTAAAACATAAGAGATCCTTGACAATCCGGCGTGGATAGCTAGTCCACTCACGCAATCAGCCAAAGCTATTAGCGCAAGGAATTACATGACAAGCCGCAGCACTTCACAGCTGAAGTGGAACCGGCAGCATTTACTGCAGAGACCATGTCGTTTTATAACCATTGCCATTGTATTATCACATTTTTATTTGTCTTTCAAATATCATGTCTTTTCCAGCAAGTTCACACAATGACAAACTGATATTATACAGCTTTGGAAAAAATCAAGAGACCAGTCCAAATGTTCAGTGTCTCTTGTTTTACTATTTATAGGAATATGTTTGATTATAATGAACATTTTGGTTGTATTTTCACAAACTACTGACAACATTTCTACCAAATTCACAATACATTTTCTGTCATTAAAGAGCATTTTCAATAAGTAATGTAGAGATGAAGACTTAAGAAAAATCCAGTCTGGTCTCTTAATGTTTTCCGGAGCTGTATATTAATTATTTTATATTGCATTTTTGAAAGGACTCCAAAATAGTTTCTACGTCAAATTATATCCAGTTTAATAATTTTTTTTCTCCGAAAGGAACAAACAGGAGGACATTGATTTCTAACAGCAATGGTGAAACAATGTAAAATATTTATTGTCTACTCTCTTCCTTCAAGTGTATGTCCTTGGTTGCGTTCCGAATCGCATACTCTTTCTTTTTTCTATTCTACATACTACATCCGACGATAAAAATAATCTAGTTAGGATGCAGTAGGCATACTATTGGGACATACTTTTCTCTCTTATTTCATCATAACATTGCGCCTTGATCTTGCCTCTTGCTTTTATATCCGTCGCATCCCCGTTTGTTTTCATTATGGAGGCTTCGTCGATGTTACGTCACTTCACGTGCGCACTGGATTGTGGGTCAGAATCGCCCAAATAGGATGCACTTTTCAACACTAACAATCTTGGCCGCATGAAGTAGGACATCCGGGTACTTCTAACCATCCTAAATCTGGCCACAAGAATCGGGACATCCTAAATCTTTTTTCTACATACTATATAGTATAAAGTATGCGATTCGGAACGCAACCATTGTTTTTTGAGCGGCAGCCCTTCACAGCTCAAGTGGAACGGGCAGCGTTCACAGCAGACAGCATTTACATATAACCGTGTCGTTGTATTATCGCATTTTTATCTGTCTTTCCTATATCATTTCTTTCCAAGCAAGTTCACACAATCTCAAACTGATATTTTACATTTGTTATTTTATGTTGCATTGTTGAAGGGAGCCTGAGACCCATTGCCAACGCACGTATACACACACACACACACACACACACACACACACACACACACACACACACACACACACACACACACACACACCTACACCTGGGACCCAAGAGATTCATTGCCAATGACTGCTGCTGTAATTGTTAATGTGCATATGATAAATAAACCATCTTTTATTTATTTTTTACTTTCGTTGCGTTCCGAATCGCATACTTTCTACTATTTAGTTTGGTAGAAAAAAAGATTTAGGATTTCCCGATTCATGTGGACAGATTTAGTATGGTTAGAAATACCTCGCAACTCAGGGCTACTTTTTGTTTTTCAGGATGAATGCAAACAATGGACACAGGGGAAGCATGGGCCAGACTAGAATGCGATAATAAAAATAAATGGAAAAGAGAGAGGAAACAGGCAAATATACAATTAAATAATTAAAGTGGGTGCAGTATATTTTCTTGGGCCTTTACTCAGAAAGCCGCGTTGGTAGTTAGTTGATGGAAGAAGACACAGTTGAATGCAGATGAGGAGGTCTCAGGAAACTTCTCTTTATTAAACAACAAAACTCATCCTGCAGTCAAAACGAAGCCAATAAGAATTTAAAGTGTTTGTAGCCAAATCTATGAAGAAGTTCCTTTGCTATAGAGACCCGACTTTTCCCAGAATTGTGGCTGCTTTTAACCCTAACCAGCTCCACCCTAATGGTCAGAGGGCAACCTCTGGCCCCCAGAGGACATCCTGAATTTAGTCATCACCTGGAGGCGATATGTCACGTTGGCCAAGAAGTCTGATTCAGCAACTTTTAAGACAATGCTGATGATGATGATGCTGATGGCCAGGGTCAATAAACTACTGTTAACTCTTAGCCAGACTGTCTTTGATTAACTCACAAGACACAAAGTCACCTTTGTGTGAAATTTGAATAATCTACAGGTCAGCCTTGAGGGTTTCCTCCTCAAGCAGCTGACATCCCTGACTTTGCCCCCTGCCAGATGAGGCATTGTCACTGTCCTACTCTGTAGCAGTAGACCTTACTATAGAATGTATAATAACATAATACACTACAGTAATCTTAGAATGTGTCATAACAAAATACACTACATGGGTTACATTCCGTACAGTAGACAGACCATTTTTTTCCAGGCCTTGATATGGCAATCAAACTAACCTTAAGGAAATCAAAATCAAATCAGGTTTATTTGTATAGCCCAATATCACACATAGACATTTGCCTCAGTGGGCTTTACAATCCATACAGTCTCACACCCTCTGCCCTTATCTATTGTAGCGGTTACAAGTGGTCCAGATACATTTTGCTATTAGAAATTATCTGAAGATTAATAATACCTTAATAATGTATTCAAGTTCAAAGTCGGGGCACCAGCGATCCACTTAGGGAAAGCAAAAATAGCAAGTTGTCTCGTTTTATCAATGATTTATTCTCAAATGTTGATTAGTTTAATGATCAGTTAAATAAATCAATATTAATACATACTAGTCTCAATGATCATTCCCATAAAATAGTGTAATCAAATAAGTACTATTATCAATTTGGTAATACGATCTTAACACTGAAGGCTACAGAATCCTTGAATTGTTGGTTGCTGACTTTCCAATAATATCCACACAAATAAATCACAAACACTTCTGGTTACAATATAAGAACATTTATTTTAACCACAATGAAACTTAAGGTAACATCCGTTTTATACAAGCATAAAGCAAATACACTTAAACTCAGTAAAAGAAACATCTAGAACATTGTTGTCTGTACAACCATGTACCCGTGTGTGTGTGTGTGTGTGTGTGTGTGTGTGTGTGTGTGTGTGTGTGTGTGTGTGTGTGTGTGTGTGTGTGTGTGTGTGTGTGTGTGTGTGTGTGTGTGTGTGGGTGAAGAGAAAGTAGGGAAAGGAGGGGGTAAATTCCCATGTGACTTATGACCCGAGGGGAGTCAGAACGCACGGGGGAGCTAGTGAGTCGCTCAGTGAGACTAGTGGGCGTGTAGATTAACCGTTACCAAAGGTACAGGGAGGGGCGAAAGGCCCAAGGATGGTGGTCTATTCTACCTCCAACCGATAGGGGAAGTAACGGCCCAGAGTACTCAAAATGGCGCCTAATTCAGAACAAAGGCACGAAGAAGGGGGTTTGGAATAACGCGGGAGGATTGGAAACCACCACAGCCCTTTAAACTGAGACTACTGCCGATCTTTACACAATTCTATCTGTTTAAGATTACAAAAAGGGGAATCTAGTGCATGAGTGTAGAAGGGGGAGAGAAGGACAGTCACGCTTGAGAGCGGAAAAGGAAAAGTTAAAGATTTACAAAGCCATATCTCCACACTGCAGTAGTGAAATGAAACAAGCAAAGCTTTTCCCAGTCCTTCACAAAAGGAAACAGAGGGGAATACACACAAAGCCAATCGAAATAGCAACACAAGCTCAAAAATAAACAGTATTGTTCAATACTTTAAAAAGTAACAATCTAAACACATCTGCCCAGGTTAAGTAATGCCAAAATCTTACTTGAGGTGCACGGCTCCCTGTTGATGGGTGTAGGTCGATCCGTTTCGGTCGGGGATACACGCACGGGATGGCGGCTAGACAGCGGTCCAAATCAGGCCCAAGACGCTTGGTGGTTGGGTCTGACTTCTGCTGTTTTCAGGTAGCAGGAAAAGCACAGCTGAAATCTGTGCGGAGACGCGATAGGGGACGAATCGATCGGCTTACGCTCCGTGTTCCAAAAGCTGGTTTCTCGGTAAACCGCCTGAACGAGTCCTGATCCTCCTTGTTGTTCCACCGGAACGTTAACAAAGCACTTTGTTATTCTGGGAGTCACCGCGGCCGCAGGTCAAAGCCTTTGTAGAAAAACGTGGAAGAGCTGTTTTTCAGGACGGAAGAAAATCCTTTTCGTTGTACAACGCTGTTTTGTCTCTATATTAGTCAGCTGAGAGCCGAACCAGAGAGAGGAAGAATGGACGTCGCAGAGCTCCTTTTAAAGGACGCGTCGGGGTCCCATCAGGGTTTCAACCTGGTGCTTAAAAACGCCCACCGAGGTGAGGGTGCACCGCAGTGTTTTGGCCACAAGGTGGCGGCACAGTTTTCCATAGGCTTGACCCATATCTATCTATTCCTCTGCACTTAAGGTGCCAACACACTGCACACCGCCACGTGGCGAGTTTACATAGAAAGTCAATGTATTTTGCGCGCCGCGCAAGTTGAAAATATTGAAATTTTTGCCGCCGGCCACGCCGCGATAGCCAATCAGCGTTGAGCTCCTCCCGACGTCACTCACTTCGGGACGACGGACAGAGGAAATTAAGATGGATGAAAACATAATAGTCACAGTTTTCTCCCATAAATTCTGTGAATAGCCTATGTGTCTGTTGCCTGCTGTGTACAGCTATCAGTTTTGCTTTATGAACCAAGTTAGCACCGGTTAGCTTGGGTAAAGCACCATCAGCACAGCAGACTGGTGCTCTCAGCACCGGTTTAGTCCGGTTAGCACCAGTGCCAGCATATCCCCAGAGTAGAGAAGGCTACTCTGGTCGGGCGGCGGACACAATATGATCACGCGGTGCGGAACCTTCGATTCGCGCGGCCAACCGCCGCAGTGTGTTGGCACCTTTAGACCCTTAGTTCGGCTGAGAAAACTCCCGGTAATACAAACCATTTAACGCGATTTAAAAAAAAAAATTAGGCAAAGGTCAGTCTCTCCATACAGCTTATTTCGGTAATTGCGATCCATTCGTCTTTAGATGGTAGATTTTCCCTTAGCTACTTCTGAGTGATGATATTTCCTACATGCAATAAGGGTTTGTAAAGGTACTTATCGTGGGCCATAAGGTCAATTAAACCACCTTTAATATGGCGGACCACTGTTGATACAGCGATAAGATAATGGAAAATAAAACATTATTCTCAATAAGGCCGTGAGTACGTCTCGTCAGAATTTCTTCACCGTTTTTAAAATTGTGTCTCCTCCAACAGACATATGAGTTGTAACGGTTTTTATTTATAAAATTTAACTGTTCAATATTTCTTGTAGGTTAAAGTCAAGCTTATATCACAGATAATTGTCCATTTGATTTGAAATATATATTTTTAATCATCAGAGTGCATTTCTCTCTCCCCTTTAACTTTTATTTATTGCGTCAAAAAAAATGTTAACTGGATTTTATAAAAAAAAAAATTATGTTTAAACAAAAATCCCAGGTATGGCACAATTAAAATAAGGCTGCACATCTCAATAAAAATTCAATGGGTTTTGTTTTTGGGATAACTGACCGGCCAACCAATGGCAAATTTGTCTCTTGAGCTGTCCAGATGGGCTATCAAATTTGATGTCATGAAAATAACCAAAGAGGTCAAGGATGAATACTCATATCCTTGAAAAGAATTTAAATATACAGACTCAGTTCTGCTTTGTGAATGTAGGATACGTAGTTGGAAATTAAGTAAGGCACAACAGACTCAGTTCTGCTTTGTGAATGTAGGATACATAGTTGGAAATGAAGGCACAGTCAAGTATTATGATTTTGTTTTTATTAATTTACAAACACCAGAAAGGCTGAAGTACAGTTGGTCACCAAGTTTACCCTGCAACACAAGGACAAAGTTAGTTCTGAAGTCAGTTAGATTGAAGAGCCAAAAGAGGTTCATTTAAGCTATCGTGAATTTACTTAATTTTAATTTTTTAATTAACCTTTATTTTTCCAGATAAACATTAACAGTTTCTTATTTACAATATTGATCTGGTCCAAGAGGCCCCACTAGGAGTAAAGGTATACATAACAAATACACAAGCATGACTCACTTAGACAAATATAAAACGGATGTACAAATGCATAGCCTATGTACAGTAACAAAATAGAAAACACAAAAGCACTAAAAACTAGTCGGGACGGGCGTAGAGGTCTGGACAGGGTGTAATAAATAAGAAACACAAAAATTAAACGAATGTATGCGTGTGTGCGTGCAAGCATGTGTATGGGTGAAAAAAAAAATAATAAAAAATTAAGATGTGTCAATGATATATTGTGTGCGAAGGGTGTATGCAAGTGAGAAACAGTGGAATCAACAGGAAACGTTATTAACTTTCAGTACCTTGGACATGTTTTGAGTGCAGAAAGCTTGGCAGTCGGAACAAGTCAAGGTACTAAAAGTTAACCTAGTCTGTAAACAAGAATATTGAAGTTAGCATGATATTTGGTAACTATAGATATTTGTTGAAAAGGATATATTGATATACGTTAAAATATATAGATAGATTTAATAAATGAAAATGTTAATAATGACAAAGGAAGCTTAATTAAAATGAGTTACAGAGAAGGGGTGGGATTAAGTAAACTTCTTCCCACTCTTTTGCACACATGTTACAATCATCAAGTATTTGTCTTTCGTGGATCCAACTATGCTTTGTGCATCATTATTTTCTATATGATATTTTTGGTTCTCTTGTACATGTTCAAAATAAATTCTTACCTTAATGTCCCTTAGTCACCAAGTTCACCCTGCAAAAAAAATAAAAAATAAAAAGTTAGTCCTCAAGTCAAATACATGGAAGATATAACTTAGTATGCCTTCTAACATCAAATTTATAGTCTGCAAACAATATTGAAGTAAGCAAGTAGATTTGATAACTAAAGATTGCCTTCTAACCTCAATGTCCCTTCACTCCCCCTTTGGACCCTTTCCCTGATGACATTCTTCCTGTGTCGGAGCCCTGTGCTCCTGGGGAGTAGTTGATGTGGGTACGGACTACTTTTGATCGCTTGAAGTTGTTGCCGGACTGGATGATGTAAGAGGAAGATACTGAAGGCCGGGATATCTTCTGCATCATCATTTTATGAAATCCTTTACCGAATCCAGTGTCAGCTCCCATCCCCTGCATCTTCATACCACCATTAGATTTGGAAGGGTACACTGGATGGCTGATGTACCTTATGGAGGAGAAACAGCAACATTAATATACACACACAGGTTGGAGATTGTAACTTTACTGTTGGGCATTTAAAACTACAATATACCTCCTATCCTGGGAAGGGTTCACGGGAGGACTGATGTATCCAGTCTGCTTGGAAGGGTTCACGGGAGGACTGATATATCCAGTCTGCTTGGAAGGGTTCACAGGAGGGCTGACGTACCTTATGGAGAAGGGGAATGGCTTGTGATGCAAAAGACTGTTTGATAGTAGAGCAGCAACATTTATATACAGGTTGGAGATTGTAACTTTACCGTTGAGCATTTAAAACTACAATATAATATATTTATACACCTCATATCCAGGGAAGGGTTCACTGGCGGGCTGACGTATCCAGTCTGCTTGGAATAGTAGACACCATCTTTGGAAGGGTACGTGGTAGGGCTTACATATCCAGTCTGCTTGGAATAGTAGCCACCATCTTTGGAAGGGTACATGGGAGGACTGTCATAGCTGTTGAAGACAAAAAAAAAAAAAAACTGACTAATAATCCAGTAGCAACATGTATACATGCGGCAGACTTAGTGCGGTTGTCAAAGGTGGATCCAATATCTTGCCGTTATGCACATTAGCTATTGTTGGCATTTAAAACTACAATATACCTTGCATCCTTGGAAGGGTAGCCACCATCTTTGGAAGGGTACACAGAAGGGCTTACGTATCCTGTCTGCTTGGAAGGATACCCACCATCCTTGGCAGGGTACACTGTCGGGCTGACATATACACCATCTTTGGAAGGGTAGAAGGGAGTGCTGACGTATACACTATTCTTGCAAGGGTTCACTGGCGGGCTGACGTATCCAGTCTGCTTGGAAGGATACCCACCATCCTTGGAAGGGTACACAGAAGGGCTGATGGAGAAGGAGAAACAGCAACATTTATATACACACAGGTTGGAGATTGTAACTTTACTGTTGGGCATTTAAAACTACAATATACCTCCTATCCTGGGAAGGGTTCACGGGAGGACTGATATATCCAGTCTGCTTGGAAGGGTTCACGGGAGGGCTGACGTACCTTATGGAGAACGAGAAAGGCTTGTGATGTAAAAGACTGTTTGATAGTAGAGCAGCATAATTTATATACACAGGTCACAGACTAACTTTACCGTTGAGCATTTACAGTTTTTTCCGATTGCTAAAGCACAATGGGCACAACTAAAACCTCATGTGCAAAACTCTTAACACAGTGTGCACTACAGAAGTCCATGTGTTCCAAACTGTGTTTCATTTTTCATTCATTTCACACAAAATGCATACAGAAACCTCATTGACCAAAACTCAAGAGCTCTTCTACCATTCATAATGAACAACCTGCAAAACACTGTGTATTTCTGGCAAAATGTTCAATTGCTAAGACACTGTTTTCAAAACTCTTAGGAACACATTCAAAACAAAATATTGGATTCTAAATTTACCTTATTGAAATTGTGGAAGAATATTACCAAGAATATTACTAATATGTAAAATAAATTGCTTATTGAATTTCAGCTAAAAGCACAAAACTTGAAAATAAAATATTACAATTTTTTTTTTAAATTATCCGCCAGGATAGAAATCGAGGGCAAGAAACTGTTTTTGTAGTTGTCAGGGTTAATGTGGCGTTCCACTGAATCACAGACTGGTTTGCTGCCCTAAACATACCTCCATACAGAGAAAAAAGAAAATACATGTAAGATATGATGTTTATCACTGTAAAATGTGAGGCTCAATGCTGAAGATAGGGAGGAACCTAACAGTTCTCACCCACTCTGTATGAGAGATTATACTCTATTACATTTTGGTTTTTTGTTTTTCGTATGTATTGCACAAAAGGAAACTCTTGAAACCAAACCTTACACTCCCTTTTCAAAACAGTTTTTAGCATCAATATGATACACACATGCACCATTTGAATTACTCTTTCAAAGCAGCAACAGTATACATGGATGTGCTTTATGCAAAACACAGATGTTTTTAGAACTTTGTAAGGTTTTTGAATTTAAAAATATCTTTTTATATCTTATCTATATTTTATATCTTTTTTAAACAGACTTTTTGAAATATTGATATGCTAGCCTACTGTAAAGTTTATCTAGACACATGAAAATAAAAATAGAAAAGCTTAAAAAAGCACATTGCCTTATCCACATCACATGCAATGCCATCCTCTGACTAGCAAGTAGTAAAATATTGCCTGTTGTCCAGTCCAAATGTCCTAGTTATGGAGCTACTGTGTAGCAAGTCAGGTTGGACTCACTCAGGCCATGAGATACTGAATCAAATTGCTCTGTTTTCATTTACTATTGTTTTACCTAAACAATATGGTATGGTCAAATGGAAATATGTTACTCTTACAGTATTTTCAAATGAAAGTGCTTTATTTGAAATCACTCAGATCATTTATACCTCAAAGATTTTAAATATCAAAAGTTCATCTTTTATGTTTTGCTGCTTGTTGTTAGTGTTTTTTAAGTCTGTGTGTTGTGTGTCAATGTGTGTTTTTCATTGTAACATGTTGCCAGTGTTTTGCACCGGTGAGCTTGTTTTGAGACATGTATGAAGAGTTTTGTTGCTGTGAGTGACTTTTGGAGGCAAAATTAACTGAATTGCACTGATGGGTTTTAGTGATGAACACTGTGTTAAGAGTTTTGCACTTGTGGTTTCAGTTGTGCCCACTGTGCTTTAGCAATCGGAAAAAACTGTAAAACTACAATATACCTCCTATCCTGGGAAAGGTTCACGGGAGGGCTGTCGTACCTTATGGAGAATGGTTGTGATGCAAAAGACTGTAACTTTACCGTTTAGCATTTAAAACTACAATATACCTCATATCCTGGGAAGGGTTCACTGGCCGGCTGACGTATCTAGTCTGCTTGGAATAGTAGCCACCATCTTTGGAAGGGTACATGGGAGGACTGTCATAGCTGTTGAAGACAAACTTGTGGATCAAAAAAGACTGACTAATAATCCAGTAGCAACATTTATACATGCGGCAGACTTAGTGCGGTTGTCAAACGTGGATCCAATATCTTGTCGTGTTGTCTTCTATCTTCTCGTCCAATCCTCTTCTTCCTCGCTTTCAACCTGCACTATGCCGAAAAAAGAATTATGCTCCTGGCCTTGAATGTAACTTGTATCTATGGCTTGGTCAGCTGAGTAAGGTGTTTAACACTAGGCCTTTGTCTAAAATAGATACATCTGTTCCTAGCCTCGTCTTTCTGGGAAAAACATCTATAAACTTACAAGTTTGTGCTATTTCTCTCCCTCCAACTGTCCCTGCTTCAGGGCCTGAAATGACAACATTTTAGATCACATGTTAGTTGATTATTTAAGCGTAAAAGTAATTAACATATGGTTGGCTATAACATCATATGATATTGGAATAATTTTTCCTCACAGTTTGACAAATAATAAATCACAAGATGGGTCTGAAGTTCTCAGACCAAAGTTTGTTGGAATGCTCCATTGTGTGTTTCACACCTATCGTTTCCTCTCGTCTGAATCAGTTGAAGAACCAAAATGCAGAAGCTTAAGCCACATAAGAATGTTTTTAACTCATTGGTCAGATGTGTCTGGGGGCCGTGCAGTAACAGTATTTGAACTGCTCTACAAGGGGTCAGAATTTCCATGTTGCAATTCCAGGAAGTAGACTGTCTCCCTCACCCGTTAGCTGGCTACGGGAGCTTTACCCTTAAGACAATTCCTAGTGGACTAAAGGATGGCCTTTGGTCCATTGGCCAAAAAATACTTTACAATGGGTTTGTGTTCATGATAACACACCGGACAAGGAGTATGTCGGATATTGGTGTTGGTATTATGGCAAGAGAAGAACTAAGTCATAGGGGAAGACATGTTTCATATCCTTAAAGAAATACAAGTTCAGAAACAGTTTTGCTTTGTGAATGGACAATTTGAAAGTGGAAATGACGAAAAGGCAGTAAAGTTTTATGATCAGGTTTTTATTTTTCAAACACCAGGAAGGCTGAAGGTCAGTCAGTCACCAAGTTCACCCTGCAACAAAGAAAAAAAAAACACTTAGTCCTCAAGTCAAATACATTGAAAATATTATAAGTATAGCTTGCCTTCTAACCTTAATGTCCCTTCATTCCTCCTGTGGACCCTTTCCCTGATGACATGCTTCCTGCGTCGGAGCCCTGAGATGAGGCCTGTGCTTCTGGGGAGTAGTTGATGTGGGTAAGGACATCTTTTGAGCGCTGGAAGTTGTTGCTGGACAGGATAATGTAAGAGGAAGCTACTGAAGGCTGAGATATCTCCTGCATTATCATCTTTTTACTACCAGATCCTTTCCCAGAGTCAGCTCCCATCCCCTGCATCTTCATACCACCATTAGATTTGGAAGGGTTCACGGGAGGGCTGATGTACCTTATGGAGGAGAAACAGCAACATTAATATACACACAGGTTGGAGATTTTAGACTTTACTGTTGGGCATTTAAAACTACAATATACCTCCTATCCTGGGAAGGGTTCACGGGAGGACTGATGTATCCAGTCTGCTTGGAAGGGTTCACAGGAGGGCTGACGTACCTTATGGAGAAGGAGAAAGCCTTGTGATGCAAAAGACTGTTTGATAGTAGAGCAGCAACATTTATATACACAGGTCACAGACTAACTTTACCGTTGAGCATTTAAAACTACAATATACCTCCTATCCTGGGAAGGGTTCACGGGAGGGCTGTCGTACCTTATGGAGAAGGAGAATAGTTGTGATGCAAAAGATTGTTTGATAGTAGAGCAGCAACATTTCTATACAGGTTGGAGATTGTAACTTTACCGTTGAGCATTTAAAACTACAATATACCTCATATCCTGGGAAGGGTTCACTGGCGGGCTGCCGTATCCAGTCTGTTTGGAATAGTAGCCACCATCTTTGGAAGGGTACGTGGTAGGGCTTACATATCCTGTCTGCTTGGAATGGTAGCCACCATCTTTGGAAGGGTACATGGGAGGACTGTCATAGCTGTTGAAGACAAACTTGTGGATCAAAAAAGACTGACTAATAATCCAGTAGCAACATTTATACATCCAGCAGACTTTGTGCAGTTGTCAAAGGTGGATCCAATATCTGGCTGTTATGCACATTAGCTGTTGTTGGCATTTAAAACTACAATATACCTTGCATCCTTGGAATGGTAGCCACCATCTTTGGAAGGGTACACAGAAGGGCTTACGTATCCTGTCTGCATGGAAGGATACTCACCATCCTTGGAAGGGTACACAGAAGGGCTTACGTATCCTGTCTGTTTGGAAGGATACCCACCATCCTTGGAAGGGTACACAGAAGGGCTGATGGAGAAGGAGAAACAGCAACATGTATATACACACAGGTTGGAGATTGTAACTTTACTGTTGGACATTTAAAACTACAATATACCTCCTATCCTGGGAAGGGTTCACGGGAGGACTGATATATCCTGTCTGCTTGGAAGGGTTCACAGGAGGGCTGACGTACCTTATGGAGAAGGAGAAAGCCTTGTGATGCAAAAGACTGTTTGATAGTAGAGCAGCAACATTTATATACACAGGTCACAGACTAACTTTACCGTTGAGCATTTAAAACTACAATATACCTCCTATCCTGGGAAGGGTTCACGGGAGGGCTGATGTATCCAGTCTGCTTGGAAGGGTTCACGGGAGGGCTGTCGTACCTTATGGAGAAGGAGAATAGTTGTGATGCAAAAGATTGTTTGATAGTAGAGCAGCAACATTTCTATACAGGTTGGAGATTGTAACTTTACCGTTGAGCATTTAAAACTACAATATACCTCATATCCTGGGAAGGGTTCACTGGCGGGCTGCCGTATCCAGTCTGCTTGGAATAGTAGCCACCATCTTTGGAAGGGTACGTGGTAGGGCTTACATATCCTGTCTGCTTGGAATGGTAGCCACCATCTTTGGAAGGGTAGAAGGGAGTGCTGACGTATATACCATCCTTGGAAGGGTTCACTGGTGGGCTGACGTATCCAGTCTGCTTGGAATAGTAGCCACCATCTTTGGAAGGGTACTTGGGAGGACTGTCATAGCTGTTGAAGACAAACTTGTGGATCAAAAAAGACTGACTAATAATCCAGTAGCAACATTTATACATCCAGCAGACTTTGTGCAGTTGTCAAAGGTGGATCCAATATCTGGCTGTTATGCACATTAGCTGTTGTTGGCATTTAAAACTACAATATACCTTGCATCCTTGGAATGGTAGCCACCATCTTTGGAAGGGTACACAGAAGGGCTTACGTATCCTGTCTGCTTGGAAGGATACCCACCATCCTTGGCAGGGTACACTGTCGGGCTGACATATACACCATCTTTGGAAGGGTAGAAGGGAGTGCTGACGTATATACCATCCTTGGAAGGGTTCACTGGTGGGCTGACGTATCCAGTCTGCTTGGAATAGTAGCCACCATCTTTGGAAGGGTACGTGGGAGGACTGTCATAGCTGTTGAAGACAAACTTGTGGATCAAAAAAGACTGACTAATAATCCAGTAGCAACATTTATACATCCAGCAGACTTTGTGCGGTTGTCAAAGGTGGATCCAATATCTGGCTGTTATGCACATTAGCTGTTGTTGGCATTTAAAACTACAATATACCTTGCATCCTTGGAATGGTAGCCACCATCTTTGGAAGGGTACACAGAAGGGCTTACGTATCCTGTCTGAATGGAAGGATACTCACCATCCTTGGAAGGGTACATGGGAGGGCTGTCGTACCTTATGGAGAAGGAGAATAGTTGTGATGCAAAAGATTGTTTGATAGTAGAGCAGCAACATTTCTATACAGGTTGGAGATTGTAACTTTACCGTTGAGCATTTAAAACTACAATATACCTCATATCCTGGGAAGGGTTCACTGGCGGGCTGCCGTATCCAGTCTGTTTGGAATAGTAGCCACCATCTTTGGAAGGGTACGTGGTAGGGCTTACATATCCTGTCTGCTTGGAATGGTAGCCACCATCTTTGGAAGGGTACATGGGAGGACTGTCATAGCTGTTGAAGACAAACTTGTGGATCAAAAAAGACTGACTAATAATCCAGTAGCAACATTTATACATGCGGCAGACTTAGTGCGGTTCTCAAAGGTGGATCCAATATCTTGCCGTTATGCACATTAGCTATTGTCGGCATTTAAAACTACAATATACCTTGCATCCTTGGAAGGGTAGCCACCATCTTTGGAAGGGTACACAGAAGGGCTGACGTATCCAGTCTGTTTGGAAGGATACCCACCATCCTTGGAAGGGTACACAGAAGGGCTGATGGAGAAGGAGAAACAGCAACATGTATATACACACAGGTTGGAGATTGTAACTTTACTGTTGGACATTTAAAACTACAATATACCTCCTATCCTGGGAAGGGTTCACGGGAGGACTGATATATCCTGTCTGCTTGGAAGGGTTCACAGGAGGGCTGACGTACCTTATGGAGAAGGAGAAAGCCTTGTGATGCAAAAGACTGTTTGATAGTAGAGCAGCAACATTTATATACACAGGTCACAGACTAACTTTACCGTTGAGCATTTAAAACTACAATATACCTCCTATCCTGGGAAGGGTTCACGGGAGGGCTGATGTATCCAGTCTGCTTGGAAGGGTTCACGGGAGGGCTGTCGTACCTTATGGAGAAGGAGAATAGTTGTGATGCAAAAGATTGTTTGATAGTAGAGCAGCAACATTTCTATACAGGTTGGAGATTGTAACTTTACCGTTGAGCATTTAAAACTACAATATACCTCATATCCTGGGAAGGGTTCACTGGCGGGCTGCCGTATCCAGTCTGCTTGGAATAGTAGCCACCATCTTTGGAAGGGTACGTGGTAGGGCTTACATATCCTGTCTGCTTGGAATGGTAGCCACCATCTTTGGAAGGGTAGAAGGGAGTGCTGACGTATATACCATCCTTGGAAGGGTTCACTGGTGGGCTGACGTATCCAGTCTGCTTGGAATAGTAGCCACCATCTTTGGAAGGGTACTTGGGAGGACTGTCATAGCTGTTGAAGACAAACTTGTGGATCAAAAAAGACTGACTAATAATCCAGTAGCAACATTTATACATCCAGCAGACTTTGTGCGGTTGTCAAAGGTGGATCCAATATCTGGCTGTTATGCACATTAGCTGTTGTTGGCATTTAAAACTACAATATACCTTGCATCCTTGGAATGGTAGCCACCATCTTTGGAAGGGTACACAGAAGGGCTTACGTATCCTGTCTGCATGGAAGGATACTCACCATCCTTGGAAGGGTACATGGGAGGACTGTCATAGCTGTTGAAGACAAACTTGTGGATCAAAAAAGACTGACTAATAATCCAGTAGCAACATTTATACATGCGGCAGACTTAGTGCGGTTCTCAAAGGTGGATCCAATATCTTGCCGTTATGCACATTAGCTATTGTCGGCATTTAAAACTACAATATACCTTGCATCCTTGGAAGGGTAGCCACCATCTTTGGAAGGGTACACAGAAGGGCTGACGTATCCAGTCTGTTTGGAAGGATACCCACCATCCTTGGAAGGGTACACAGAAGGGCTGATGGAGAAGGAGAAACAGCAACATGTATATACACACAGGTTGGAGATTGTAACTTTACTGTTGAGCATTTAAAACTACAATATACCTCCTATCCTGGGAAGGGTTCACGGGAGGGCTGTCGTACCTTATGGAGAAGGAGAATGGTTGTGATGCAAAAGACTGTAACTTTACCGTTTAGCATTTAAAACTACAATATACCTCATATCCTGGGAAGGGTTCACTGGCCGGCTGACGTATGTAGTCTGCTTGGAATAGTAGCCACCATCTTTGGAAGGGTACGTGGTAGGGCTTACATATCCTGTCTGCTTGGAATGGTAGCCACCATCTTTGGAAGGGTACATGGGAGGACTGTCATAGCTGTTGAAGACAAACTTGTGGATCAAAAAAGACTGACTAATAATCCAGTAGCAACATTTATACATGCGGCAGACTTAGTGCGGTTGTCAAAGGTGGATCCAATCTCTGGCTGTTATGCATATTAGCTATTGTTGGCATTTAAAACTACAATATACCTTGCATCCTTGGAAGGGTAGCCACCATCTTTGGAAGGGTTCACAGGAGGGCTGACGTACCTTATGGAGAAGGAGAAAGGCTTGTGATACAAAAGACTGTTTGATAGTAGAGCAGCAACATTTCTATACAGGTTGGAGATTGTAACTTTACCGTTGAGCATTTAAAACTACAATATACCTCATTTCCTGGGAAGGGTTCACTGGCGGGCTGCCGTATCCAGTCTGCTTGGAATAGTAGCCACCATCTTTGGAAGGGTACGTGGTAGGGCTTACATATCCTGTCTGCTTGGAATGGTAGCCACCATCTTTGGAAGGGTACATGGGAGGACTGTCATAACTGTTGAAGACAAACTTGTGGATCAAAAAAGACTGACTAATAATCCAGTAGCAACATTCATACATGCGGCAGACTTAGTGCGGTTGTCAAACGTGGATCCAATATATTGCCGTTATGCACATTAGCTATTGTTGGCATTTAAAACTACAATATACCTTGCATCCTTGGAAGGGTAGCCACCATCTTTGGAAGGGTACACAGAAGGGCTTACGTATCCTGTCTGCTTGGAAGGATACCCACCATCCTTGGCAGGGTACACTGTCGGGCTGACATAAACACCATCTTTGGAAGGGTAGAAGGGAGTTTTGACGTATACACCATCCTTGGAAGGGTTCACTGGCGGGCTGACATATCCAGTCTGCTTGGAATAGTAGCCACCATCTTTGGAAGGGTACGTGGGAGGACTGTCATAGCTGTTGAAGACACACTTGTGGATCAAAAAAGACTCACTAATAATCCAGTAGCAACATCTATACATGCGGCAGACTTCGTGCGGTTGTCAAAGGTGGATCGAATATCTTTCTGTTATTCATTAACTATACTTTTGTTTAATCACATTAGGTCACAGAGTGCAACTTATTTGTTGGGCATTTAAAAATACAATATACCTCTTATCCTGGGAAGGGTTCACGGGAGGGCTGACATATCCAGTCTGCTTGGAAGGGTTCACGGGAGGGCTGACATACCTTATGGAGAAGGAGAAAGGCTTGTGATGCAAAAGACTGTTTGATAGTAGAGCAGAAACATTTATATATACACACACACAGGTCAGACTAACTTTACCGTTGAGCATTTAAAACTACACTATACTTTGTATCCTTAGAAGGGTACACGGGATGGCTGATGTATCCAGTCTGCTTGGAAGGGTTCACAGGAGGGCTGACATACCTTAAATAAGGAGAACGGCTTGTGATGCAAAAGACTGTTTGATAGTAGAGCAGCAACATTTCTATACAGGTCATAGATTGTAACTTTACTGTTGAGCATTTAAAACTACAATATACCTCATATCCTTGGAAGGGTTCTCGGGAGGGCTAACATTCCCAATGTACATGGAAGGGTAGGCATATGAGGATTTGTCGGAGTTGGGATCGTAGGTCACAAAGACCCGAGATGGATCATGACTTTGAGAAACATCTGTAGTCCATGAGCTTCTCGCCTGAAGGTCTGAGCCATGACCGGCTCCACCATCAGATTTACCCGTAGCGCTGAAGTCTGGAAAGAGATTATAAAGTTGTATAGCGAGGAGAAGCAGCTTTCAGTTTATGCAGCAAATATCTTGAACAAACTCCCAGAAAACGTGAGGTCTGCTGCAAGTCTCTGAAGACTTTTGTGTTTCCATTTTAACCTGTAATTTTTTTATTCTATTTAAATTTTCTATTCAATCACTTTTAAATGTTGATTTCTATTCATTCGCTTTTCTAATGTGTATTTTAATGTCACCCCTGTAAAGCACTTTGAATGACCTCATTTCTGAATTGTGCCATAGAAATGAACTTGCCTAAAGTTGTGAATTTTGGAAGCTTTCTGCAGTAGCTAGATGTTTAACCCCATTTTATAAAGACCTACTGATCATGAAGTAGTTTGATGATGAAGTGTCTATGGCCCTCAACAAAATTTAAGAAACTTTAAAATACAAATGTCTCCTTTAGATTTATTTTGAGGTCAACTAAAAAAGGTAAGGGAAACTCCCTACATTCGACCCAACTAATTATCTTTGAGAACTTGCAAATTCTAGCCGAGTTACGAACTTAACAAGTTCTTCTGATTCCATGAAGTAAAACTCACCTTTTGTTGCAGGAAAACAAGCACCACCACTAAACAGCAGCAGACAGATCCAAGAAACCCTGGAAGAGTCAAGAAAATTAAAGTCATTTACCCAAATGCAATATTCAAAATGGTTTTATTATCATATGCACAGAAATTACATTACATTTGAAGTTGAGCGATCGTTGAATTATTGTCACCAACAGTGAAACCAAAATGCCCCCACTCACCTCAAAGACAGACAATTCTCCATGTTTGCCTCAGCTCCTGTAACTTCTCCTCAGCAGCCTGGTGCCGGTCTGGAGACTAGAAGCGTTGTGCTGTGAGCTGCATGTGGCTCCTCTGCCCTTATATTGATGCTCCACACCTCACTGCACTAATTATCATTGAAGACACCTGGAGCCCAATTAGTACCTGCAGAGGCAGACCCTGTTTTATATACACAAATTTCACCATATTTATGATAGAAGATCTTTATCTAATCTTAATCTTATCTTTATCAGTGACTATGTTGACATGCACAATGATACTCATATATTAACCGTTTTAAGGTCAAATTCAGAATAACAAAAATAGAAATTCCTTATCTACACAGTGACATAGAGTTCACAATAAAACAAAGGCAACACTTGTCTGTCTGTTTGAATTATTGTTAAAGAATTTTTTTTATCAAAAAACCCAAGTGTTTTTAATAAAGAGATCGAGTCATGGCAGTCTTCAAAGTCTGGTAGATTTTTACTTGCGAGCTTAAGCAAGGGAATCAACATGCATCACAAGTGTAGCATACATGATTGAGACAACGAAATGAACAATAGTACAAGGCTTTATGCATGAAAAATGTGTATGCGAACCAGTCTGTTCGTGTGTCCAGGTCCTTGAGTTTCTAGCAAGATCTGGGGGATGAGTTTTAATTACGGAGACATGAGATGATGAGAAGAACTTGACCTTGTACATAAAGTCTCCCCCTCTTTCACCTTGGTCTTTGGTATGTGTGTGTAAAACCAACTGTGTGTATGTGTTTCACAGAAGATGTTTTTCACAGAATACAGGTGTAATAATTCATAGATTGTAATCAAGCAATGCACTGGGAGATTTTAGGGAGTTCTCCTCCATGAACTTTTAACCATCGTGAACACATAGGTCATACATCTGTTTAGAGCCAAAATCTTTGAGGCTCTTAAGTTTACTGGGACAAAGTTCATAGCAGAAAGCATGAATAGTTTTAGTATTAAAATGTTATAATATATAAGGAAACAAAGTTTCGTTAACAATTATAAGCTCCAGTGGATATTTAATATGGCATAATCTTTTTAGATTTTTGGCATTTTCAATGATTTATTGATAGTGCAAAGAAACAGAGTTGAAATGGGTCAGAGAGGGGAATGACATGCAGAGAATGACCCGGGCTGGATTCTAACCCGGGTCTGCTGTGAGGATGACTGAGCCTCATAGGGGGGGCACTCTAATAACTCCACCAAAAAGCTCCTTAGCCGTCACATTTTTTGTTGTTGAGCAAGGCAGTGTGTGTTTGTGCTTGTGAGATAGGCGCAAAACTACAGCCCTGAATTAACGGATGAAAATAAATACACCTACGGCCTTTAAATAAATAAAGCCCTGAGCCGCGCGGCGCTGACTTCAGGGATGCGACAGATGTGAACGATCTTTCCTGTTAATATGGGAACCTAATTAAGAGCTTTACATCTGAAAATCCTGCTCTTCCCTACGTGCAGTATTCACAATAAAATAAAATGTGCCCCTTTACAGAGCATACGCTGTGTATTGTCAAGTAATCTGAATCCCTAACTGCTCCTCACCACCTCTGGCATAAAGCCATAATAATGCTTTGTACCAGTATGCCTCTTGGAGGCTCCTGACCACCTCTGGGAGAGAGCCATAATAAAGCTTTCTTACCAGTAGGCCTCTTTGCATCCCTAACTGCTCCTCACCACCTCTGGGAGAAAGCCATAATAATGCTTTCTTACCAGTAGGCCTCTTTGCAAGGCCCGGGACAAGGCTCTGAATATACCAAGCGACTTAAAGGTAGTATATAATCATGCTAAACACAGAGATTATAACCATATGTAACCGCATGCAAGCTAAAGCTATGAAGTAAAAATGTAATGAATTATGTTGTTACCATGAAATGGTTGATTGATGTATTAATGAATAATATGATTTAGAAGTACTATGATGTGTCCTTATGTTAGAAGTATAGTCAGACAAGTACTGTCAAGTGTTTAAGTGACAGAGTGCGACACAGGAAGCTGGCAGCATCCTGTATAAGCAGGTGTCAAGATAAGAATCTAAGTAGAAAGTTATTATTGTAGCCATGAGAGAAGTAGGTAACCAAATATTGCATCTCAGCAAAAGCAGGCGGGGAAAGAGAGAGGGGGGAAGGGGTAGGCTAGCAACAGATATTCATCATAAAATTGTGAGAGATATGAGGCAAGGTTTTGCGGAGAAAGAGTCAGTTAAGCCTCGTCGGACCTCGCGGACGGAAGCAAGCAGACCTAGGACCGACCACCCCGGAGAAGCTACGGACGAAGTAAAGGACTTAGTCTCTGAAAATAACTTAAGTCTCTGGACGAGATAGAGAAAAGAGCAGCAAAGACATCGCAAGACTTAGAGAACTCAACACCCTTCATCAGCTGAATCACAGAGGGCCGACAAGAAGAGCGCTTAACCACTTCCAACCAGCTGAAGGGACAATTAGGAGAACTCTTTGTTTCAACGCTCACACTGTTGGACTGAGTGAATCAAGACTGGACGGCTAGGAGGTTTGGAAGGCTGCGCCTGACTAAGCTCCCCTCTCCTCTCCTCTGAGGAGAACTTTCTGAGACTTTGTACAAAGTTTGTGAGGATCTCCGTGCAGTTCCCAGACAACGGTGAAGGAGAAGTTGCTAGGCCAAGTGACTTTCCCTCTGCCTCTCCACAACCCAACCGGATACCAATATTCCCCGCCTCAGCTCTGCTGCATAAGGTTAGATATTAGACGATAGAGTAGGGACCATTGTGAGAATAGCCAACCAATGTGAGTAATCATTTTGAATCTGAATTGAGCTGTATGCCTTTAATAGCAATAAAGCATTTAATCTTCATTTAACACGTCGTTGTGGACCTTGGATCATTATCTTTTCTAAGGTTGTAATTTACTAGGTGAAGTGTGTTCTTACATCTACAAAAGGTTCTTATAGGTTACTTCTAGCCCTTTAAACTAAACATACCCTTATGGCCTGCTGTCCTGGCCATTAAAACCCTATCCTAGTGTAACCGGTACCTGGTGTCTTTTAATAAACACAACTACTAGTATACAATCAAAAATCAATATATGGGCTAATCACCAGAAGATTCTAGGGTTCGTTAAGGAGAGATATGGTACTGTCTGCACAAGAAATGACACACGGAAACAATAGATATATATTTCAAAGGTAAGAGAATGTCTTTCTTTTTTCTTATTTTCAAAGCTGTATTTCTCTCTTACCTTTTGGTTTTATTTCAAAGTAGAAAAATGATTAACAGAACAATAATGTAGAATATAAAATTATTTAAAAATAAAATTATCACAAATACCTTTCCTATTTATACCCTTATTTTATGTCACCTTTCCTGGTTTCACTTACTTAAATTTATTTGGTATCAATTACTTTTAATGAATCTATTCATCTATTTAGGTTTTATTATTTTTGGCCACTTTTCTTATTTATTATCAAGATATCTATGTTTAGATTTAGGTTATATTATCTATTTATTATTAATTAATTTATGGCCACTTCTCTTATTTAACAAGAAGTTATCTATATTTAGGTTGCTATTTATTTATTATATACTCTCACTGAAACCAGGAAGTTTTTACTATTAAAACACCTTGCTCTTAGGCAAAGACTCTGGAAAAGAGTCAACCCTTTCAAAATAAAATATAAAAACAGTTTCAAAAGACTAATTCCCAATACATTTCTAAATCACACAGTTCAATGACAATATATTACACAGTAAAAAAAATGAGATCAGCCTATTCTAAAATATCTAATAAGTCAAAGTCTCTTGTCCCTACACTGCTGCAGAAACTAAACGAATTTGCCTTATTCAGGATCCAAAAGGGTCTCTCTGATGGGGTAGCTCGCCAGTCTGCACACCACTGCGGGACTCCAGGGAGGGCGAGAAGGATGCAGACGTTCCGATCCACACAAAAAAACCCGGCCAAGGGTTTCGATATCACGGTGCGGGCTTTTCGGGACTTTAATGACGGGGGGAATCTCTGTTTCTTTGGCCAACTGTTTAAAAATAGTTGTTAACGGTCTCTCTCTTCTGTGGCTCGTCCCGAAAAGGAAGAATCACCGTAGCTGCCTTCTACTGACGGTTAGAAGAGGCGGGTATAATTTCTTATTGGCTACTGAGCCAGAACAGTTGCCAAGCGATCTTTTTAATTGACAGGTGATTAAACAAATCACACCATATTAATCAGATATCTTAAAATAAATGCACTTATTTGCAATACTTTTCTCTTATATGTCTATCACTGTGTGTGTCACTATTTAAAGCGACAACATACACAAACTATGTATTTCCCTCTGACAAGTAACTATTCTATGGGTTTTGATTAAATTCTGATTAAATTAAAAGGTTGTTATGTAACCCTGGGTTACACTAGCAACCATACCAAGAGCCTGGATCATTTAGAGGAGAGCTGCCGTTAACTGATGCGACTGGTGTGGTAGTAAGACCCGAGGGCTATTCGGTCCTACTGCTGGGCCAGTGTAAGCAGGGTAGACATCAGGACGAAGGCAGTTAGAAAGCTAGGTGTGTCTCCTCACCACCAGCTTAATTATTCCTAGTTTATCCTTGAACGAGTAAGACTCTCAGGTGATAGGAATCGGACCCTTTAAACGGAGAGGATCTGGGATCTAACAGTATTAACACCATTTTTCCCAGCAGTAGACAGATTCACAAGCATTCTCCAGAATTGTTGACTTTTTCCAACATGCCCCCAAACAATCTTAAAGCTTAATGTTTATTATCTTGGGTTTACAACCAAGAAAAAGTACAACTCCCTGACATATTTTGTAAATACAACCCAGAGGTTCCTCACAAATTGAAGTTCAGACAACAGTAGCAGCTCAGGCTATTATTCAAGATTTATTTTGTCAAGAAGGTAAATAAAATCTAAATGTTTCACATACAATACATGGCAAGTTAAAACTAGGTTTGACAATATTAAATCACAAGATGGGTCTGAAGTTCTCAGACCAAAGTTTGTTGGAATGCTCCATTGTGTGGTTTACACCTATCATCTGAATAAGTTGAAGAACCAAAATGCAGAAGCTTAAGCCACATGAGAATGTTTTGAACTCATTGGTCAGATGCGTCTGGGGGCCGTGCAGTAACGTAGTATTTGAACTGCTCTACAAGGGGTCAGAATTTCCATGTTGCAATTCCAGGAAGTAGACCGTCTCCCTCACCCGTTAGCTGGCTACGGGAGCTTTACCCTTAAGACAATTCCTAGTGGACTAAAGGATGGCCTTTGGTCCATTGTCCAAATTAAATACTTTACAATGGGTTTGTTTTCAGGATAACACACCGGACAAGGAATATGTCGGATATTGGTGTTGGAATTATGGCAAGAAAATAACTAAGTCATAGGGGAAGACATGTTTCATATCCTTAAAATAAATAAAAGTTCAGACACAGTTCTGCTTTGTGAATGTACAATTTGAAAGTGGAAATGACGAAAAGGCAGTAACGTTTTATGATCAGGTTTTTATTTTTCAATCACCAGGAAGGCTGAAGGTCAGTCAGTCACCAAGTTCACCCTGCAACAAAGAAAAAAAAAGAAACCACTTAGTCCTCAAGTCAAATACATTGAAAATATTATAAGTATAGCTTGCCTTCTAACCTTAATGTCCCTTCATTCCTCCTGTGGACCCTTTCCCTGATGACATGCTTCCTGCGTCGGAGCCCTGAGATGAGGCCTGTGCTTCTGGGGAGTAGTTGATGTGGGTAAGGACATCTTTTGAGCGCTGGAAGTTGTTGCTGGACTGGATGATGTAAGAGGACGATACTGAAGGCTGAGATATCTCCTGGATTATCATATTTTTACTACCAGATCCTTTCCCAGAGTCAGCTCTCATCCCCTGCATCTTCATACCACCATTAAATTGGAAGGGTTCACTGGATGGCTGACGTACCTTATGGAGAAGGAGAAACAGCAACATTTATATACACACACAGGTCAGATTGTAAATATACCGTTGGGCATTTAAAAATACAATATACCTCATATCCTGGGAAGGGTGCACGGGATGGCTGATGTATCCAGTCTGCTTTGAAGGGTACACAGGATAGCTGTTGTATCCAGTCTGCTTAGAAGGGTACACAGGATAGCTGCTGTATCCAGTCTGCTTAGAAGGGTACACAGGATAGCTGTTGTATCCAGTCTGCTTTGAAGGGTACACAGGATAGCTGCTGTATCCAGTCTGCTTAGAAGGGTACACAGGATAGCTGCTGTATCCAGTCTGCTTAGAAGGGTACACAGGATAGCTGCTGTATCCAGTCTGCTTAGAAGGGTACACAGGATAGCTGTTGTATCCAGTCTGCTTAGAAGGGTACACAGGATAGCTGACGTACCTTATGGAGAAGGAGAAACAGCAACATTAATATACACACAGGTCATAGATTGTAAATATACCATTGGGCATTTAAAAATACAATATACCTCATATCCTGGGAAGGGTGCACGGGATGGCTGATGTATCCAGTCTGCTTAGAAGGGTACACAGGATAGCTGCTGTATCCAGTCTGCTTAGAAGGGTACACAGGATAGCTGCTGTATCCAGTCTGCTTAGAAGGGTACACAGGATAGCTGCTGTATCCAGTCTGCTTAGAAGGGTACACAGGATAGCTGCTGTATCCAGTATGCTTGGAAGGGTACACGGGGTAGCTGCTGTATCCAGTCTGCTTGGAAGGGTACACAGGATAGCTGCTGTATCCAGTTTGCTTGGAAGGGTACACGGGAGGGCTGACATCCCTTATGGAGAAGGAGAAACAGCAACATTAACATACACAGGTCATAGATTGATAATATACAGTTGAGCATTTAAAACTACACTATACTTTCTATCCTGAGAAGGGTACATGGGATGGCTGATGTCTCCAGTCTGCTTGGAAGGGTTCACGGGAGGGCTGATGTATCCAGTCTGCTTGGAAGGATACCCACCTTCCTTGGAAGGGTACACAAGAGGGCTGTCATAGCTGTTGAAGACAAAATTGTGGATCAAAAAAAAAAAAATACTAATAGTCCAGTAGCAACATTTATACATGCGGCAGACTTAGTGCGGTTGTTACAGGTGGATCCAATATCTGGCTGTTATGCACATTAGCTATTGTTGGCATTTAAAACTACAATATACCTTGCATCCTTGGAAGGGTAGCCACCATCTTTGGAAGGGTACACGGGAGGGCTGACATCCCTTATGGAGAAGGAGAAACAGCAACATTAATATACACAGGTCATAGATTGATAATATACAGTTGAGCATTTAAAACTACACTATACTTTCTATCCTGAGAAGGGTACATGGGATGGCTGATGTATCCAGTCTGCTTGAAAGGGTACCCGGGAGGGCTGTCGTACCTTATGGAGAAGGAGAAAGGCTTGTGATGCAAAGGACTGTTTGATAGTAGAGCAGCAACATTTCTATACAGGTCATAGATTGTAAGTTTACTGTTGAGCATTTAAAACTACAATATACCTTGCATCCTTGGAAGGGTAGCCACCATCTTTGGAAGGGTACACAGGAGGGCTGACATCCCTTATGGAGAAGGAGAAAAAGCAACATTAACATACACAGGTCATAGATTGATAATATACAGTTGAGCATTTAAAACTACACTATACTTTCTATCCTGAGAAGGGTACATGGGATGGCTGATGTCTCCAGTCTGCTTGGAAGGGTTCACGGGAGGGCTGATGTATCCAGTCTGCTTGGAAGGATACCCACCTTCCTTGGAAGGGTACACAAGAGGGCTGTCATAGCTGTTGAAGACAATTGTGGATCAACAAAAAAAAAAATACTAATAGTCCAGTAGCAACATTTATACATGCGGCAGATTTAGTGCGGTTGTTACAGGTGGATCCAATATCTGGCTGTTATGCACATTAGCTATTGTTGGCATTTAAAACTACAATATACCTTGCATCCTTGGAAGGGTAGCCACCATCTTTGGAAGGGTACACGGGAGGGCTGACATCCCTTATGGAGAAGGAGAAACAGCAACATTAATATACACAGGTCATAGATTGATAATATACAGTTGAGCATTTAAAACTACACTATACTTTCTATCCTGAGAAGGGTACATGGGATGGCTGATGTATCCAGTCTGCTTGAAAGGGTACCCGGGAGGGCTGTCGTACCTTATGGAGAAGGAGAAAGGCTTGTGATGCAAAGGACTGTTTGATAGTAGAGCAGCAACATTTCTATACAGGTCATAGATTGTAAGTTTACTGTTGAGCATTTAAAACTACAATATACCTTGCATCCTTGGAAGGGTAGCCACCATCTTTGGAAGGGTACACAGGAGGGCTGACATCCCTTATGGAGAAGGAGAAACAGCAACATTAACATACACTGGTCATAGATTGATAATATACAGTTGAGCATTTAAAACTACACTATACTTTCTATCCTGAGAAGGGTACATGGGATGGCTGATGTCTCCAGTCTGCTTGGAAGGGTTCACGGGAGGGCTGATGTATCCAGTCTGCTTGGAAGGATACCCACCTTCCTTGGAAGGGTACACAAGAGGGCTGTCATAGCTGTTGAAGACAAAATTGTGGATCAAAAAAAAAAAAATACTAATAGTCCAGTAGCAACATTTATACATGCGGCAGACTTAGTGCGGTTGTTACAGGTGGATCCAATATCTGGCTGTTATGCACATTAGCTATTGTTGGCATTTAAAACTACAATATACTTTGCATCCTTGGAAGGGTAGCCACCATCTTTGGAAGGGTACACGGGAGGGCTGACATCCCTTATGGAGAAGGAGAAACAGCAACATTAATATACACAGGTCATAGATTGATAATATACAGTTGAGCATTTAAAACTACACTATACTTTCTATCCTGAGAAGGGTACATGGGATGGCTGATGTATCCAGTCTGCTTGAAAGGGTACCCGGGAGGGCTGTCGTACCTTATGGAGAAGGAGAAAGGCTTGTGATGCAAAGGACTGTTTGATAGTAGAGCAGCAACATTTCTATACAGGTCATAGATTGTAAGTTTACTGTTGAGCATTTAAAACTACAATATACCTTGCATCCTTGGAAGGGTAGCCACCATCTTTGGAAGGGTACACAGGAGGGCTGACATCCCTTATGGAGAAGGAGAAACAGCAACATTAACATACACAGGTCATAGATTGTAACTTTACTGTTGAGCATTCAACACTACAATATACCTCATATCCTTGGAGGGGTTCTCGGGAGGGCTAACATTCCCAATGTACATGGAAGGGTAGGCATATGAGGATTTGTCGGAGTTGGGATCGTAGGTCACGGGGACCGGATATGGGTCTGTAGTCCATGAGCTTCTCGCCTGAAGGTCTGAGCCATGACCGGCTCCACCATCAGATTTACCCGTAGCTCTGAAGTCTGGAAAGAGATTATAAAGTTGTATAACGAGGAGAAGCAGCTTTCAGTTTATGCAGCAAATATCTTGAACAAACTCCCAGAAAACTTGGTCTGCTGCAACTCTCAGCTCTTTTAAAAGCAAGTCTGAAGACTTTTCTGTTTCCATTTTAACCTTTAATTTTTATTTTATTTAAATGTTCTATTAAATCACTTTTAAATGTTTTATTTAATCCCACCCCTGTAAAGCACTTTGAATGGCCTTGAGTCTGAGTCGCGCTATGGAAATAAACTTGCCTATAGTTGTGAATAATCTTTTGGAAGCTTTCTGCAGTAGCTTGCTCTTTAACCCATATTTTATATAGATACTGATCATGTTGTAATTTGGTGATGAAGTGTCAATGGCCTTCCCTGAAATTTAAGAAACTTTAAAATGCAAATGTCTGCATTAGATTAATTTTGAGGTCAATTAAAATCAAGGTAAGGGAAACCCCTACATTTGAGACTACCAATTATTTTGTTGAGATGTTTTAAATAAGTTGGAGGTCCACAAACTAAGGAATTTCAAACAAGTTCTTCTGATTACATGATTTTAAACTCAACCTTTTGTTGCAGGAAAACAAGCACCACCGCTGAACAACAGCAGACAGATCAAAGACACCCTGAAAGAGTCAAGAAAAGCAAAATTATTTTTTGTCAATGGCTCAACTTGAGCAAGCATTGGATAAACATTGAACCTCCAACAGTGAAACCAAAATGTCCCCACTCACCTCAAAGACGGACAATTCTCCATGGTTGCCTCAGCTCCTGTAACTTCTCCTCAGCAGCCTGGTGCCGGTCTGGAGACTAGAAGCGTTGTGCTGTGAGCTGCATGTGGCTCCTCTGCCCTTATATTGATGCTCCACACGCTCACTGCACTAATGATCATTGAAGACACCTGGAGCCCAATTAGTACCTGCAGAGGCAGACCCTGTTTTATATCCACATATTTCACCATATTTATGATAGAAGATCTTTATCTAATCTTAATCTTATCTTTATCAGTGACTATGTTGACATGCACAATGATACTCATATATTAGGCAAGGCAATTTTATTTATAAAGCACATTTCAGGCACAGGGCCACTCAAGGTGCTTCACAGGGTTAAAATCAAATAAAGAATACAAATACAAAAAAGGAACAAATTTAAAACATGGATAAAAATACAACATTTAAATAAAAGAATTAAAACATTTTAACGAAAAAAAAAAAAAAATTACAGGTGAAAAGGGAAACAAGAACGTTTTGAGACCCGATTTAAAAGAGCTGAGAGTCTCAGCGGACCTCAGACTCTCTGGCAGTCCGTTCCAGACATTGGGCGCATATGTTTAGTCCTAGCTCTGGGGACTTTTAAAAGACCTGTCCCAGATGACCTAAGGGCTCTGGGCGGCTCATAACGTATCAGCAGATCAGTAATGTATTTTGGCCCTAAACCATTTAAGGCTTTGTAGACCATCATCAATATTTTAAAATCAATTCTTTGAGTGACAGGAAGCCAGTGTAAAGACCTAAGAACTGGGGTAATGTGATCTACTTTTTTGGTCCTATTGAGGACTCGAGCAGCAGCGTTCTGAATCAGCTGAAGCTGTCTGATTGATTTTTTAGGAAGGCCTGCAAAGACACTATTACAGTAGTCAAGTCTACTAAAAATAAATGCATGGACAAGTTTTTCGAAGTCCTGCTGAGATATTAGCCCTTTAATTCTCGATATATTTTTAAGGTGGTAGTAGGCTGACTTAGTAATTGATTTAATGTGTTTTTTGAAATTCAAGTCGGAATCTATCACTACTCCAAGATTTCTAGCTTGGTGTGTGCTTTCTAACATAACAGATTTAAGCTGTGCGCTGACTTTTGATTGTTCATCCCTGGCACCAAAGACAATTACTTCAGTTTTGTCGCTGTTTAATTGAAGAGAGTTGGCACATCCAGTCATTGATTTGTTCAATGCATTTACTTAGTGCTTGAATCGGACTATAGTCTCCTGGTGATATGGTTATGTAAATTTGTGTGTCGTCGACATAATTATGGTAGCATAATTTGTTTTTGTTCATAAACTGAGCTAGCGGTAGCATGTATATGTTAAACAGAAGAGGCCTAAGAATGGAACCTTGGGGGACCCCGCATGTAATATGTGTTCGCTCGGATGTGAAATTGCCTATTGACACATAGTAGTCTCTTTCCTTTAAGTATAATTCAAACCAGTTTAGCACAGTTCCAGAAAGTCCAACACAGTTTGCAAGTCGATCTAGCAATATGCTGTGGCAATATTAACCATTTTAAGGTCAAATTCAGAATAAGAAAAATTGAAATTCCTTATCTACACAGTGACATAGAGTTCACAATAAAACAAAGGCAACATTTGTCTGTCTGTTTGAATTATTGTTAAAGAATTTATTTTATCAAAAAACCCAAGTGTTTTTAATAAAGAGATCGAGTCATGGCAGTCTTCTAAGTCTGGTATATTTTTACTTGCGAGCTTAAGCAAGGGAATCAACATGCATCACAAGTGTAGCATACATGATTGAGACAACGAAATGAACAATAGTACAAGGCTTTATGCATGAAAAATGTGTATGCGAACCAGTCTGTTCGTGTGTCCAGGTCCTTGAGTTTCTAGCAAGATCTGGGGGATGAGTTTTAATTACGGAGACATGAGATGATTCAAGAACTTGATCTTGTACATGAAGTCTCCCCCTCTTTCACCTTGGTCTTTGGTATGTGTGTGTAAAACCAACTGTGTGTATGTGTTTCACAGAATATGTTTTTCCCAGGATACAGGTGTAATAATTCATAGATTGTAATCAAGCAATGCACTGGGAGATTTTAGGGAGTTCTCCTCCATGAACTTTTAACCATCGTGAACACATACGTCATACATATGTATAGAGCCAAAATCTTTGAGGCTCTTAAGTTTACTGGGACAAAGTTCATAGCAGAAAGCATGAATAGTTTTAGTATTAAAATGTTATAATATATAAGGGAACAAAGTTGTGTTAACAATTATAAGCTCCAGTGGATATTTAATATGGCATAATCTTTTTTGATTTTTGGCATTTTCAATGCTTTATTGATAGTGCAAAGAAACAGAGTTGAAATGGGTCAGAGAGGGGAATGACATGCAGAGAACGACCCGGGCTGGATTCTAACCCGGGTCTGCTGTGAGGATGACTGAGCCTCATAGGGGGGGCACTAATAACTCCACCAAAAAGCTCCTTAGCCGTCACAGTGTGTGTTTGTGCTTGTTAGATAGACGCAAAACTACAGCCCTGAATTAACGGATGAAAATAATAAATACATCTACGGCCTTTAAAAGCTTTTAGCTTCAGTGCCCCCGACTCCTGGAACAACTTACAGCAACAAATTAAACTAAATACCTTCATATCTTTTAACCAATTTAAACAAACTATCTTAAATCTGCCAAACTCTACCTGTAACTGTTTTAATTAGACTATATTGTACTTTCACCCATTTAATTTTAATTGCTGCCACTCTTCACCACTATGTAAATGTTTCAATTGTTTTTTTTTCTCTTCACCTGTTGTTGTGTATTTGATGTTTTTGCATTGAATATTGTTTATGTATTGTTGTTTTTCCTTTGAATTTGCTTTGAACTCGACATCATTGTAAATGAGGGTCACCCCTCAATTGGTCTCTCGAGGATAAATAAAAGTTAAAAATAAATAAATAAATAAATAAATAAAGCCCTGAGCCCCGCGGCGCTGACTTCAGGGATGCGACAGATGTGAACGATCTTTCCTGTTAATATGGGAACCTAATTAAGAGCTTTACATCTGAAAATCCTGCTCTTCCCTACGTGCAGTATTCACAATAAAATAAAATAAATAAAAAGTGCCCCTTTACAGAGCCTACGCTGTGTATTAACACCATTTTTCCCAGCATTTGGACTTTTTCCCAACATGCCCCCAAACAATCTTAAAGCTCAATTTTTATCTTGGGTTTACAACCAAGAAAAAGTACGACTGACATTTTTTGTAAATTCAACCCAGAGGTTCCTCACAAATTGAAGTTCAGACAACAGTAGCAGCTCAGGCTATTATTCAAGATTCATTGTCATTGTACGTAGGCAAATACAATCTAAATGTTTCACATACAATACATGGCAAGTTAAAACTAGGTTTGACAATATTAAATCACAAGATGGGTCTGAAGTTCTCAGACCAAAGTTTGTTGGAATGCTCCATTGTGTGGTTCACACCTATCGTTTCCTCTCGTCTGAATCAGTTGAAGAACCAAAATGCAGAAGCTTAAGCCACATGAGAATGTTTTTAACTCATTGGTCAGATGTGTCTGGGTGCCGTGCAGTAACGTAATATTTGAACTGCTCTACAAGGGGTCAGAATTTCCATGTTGCAATTCCAGGAAGTAGACCGTCTCCCTCACCCAGGGGGGGATTACTGCACTTTGTGAATGTACAATTTGAAAGTGGCAATGACGAAAAGGCAGTAAAGTTTTATGATCAGGTTTTTATTTTTCAAACACCAGGAAGGCTGAAGGTCAGTCAGTCACCAAGTTCACCCTGTAACAAAGAAAAAAAAAAAAAAAACACCACTTAGTCCTCAAGTCAAATACATTGAAAATATACCTTTTCGACAGAAAGGCTTTTTAACATATCTTGACAGTCTAATGATTGGTCTATCGTGTTGTCTATCTTCTCATCCAATCCTCCTCTTCCTCGCTTTCGACCTGCACTATGCCGAAAAAAGAATTATGCTCCTGGCCTTGAATGTAACTTGTATCTATGGCTTGGTCAGCTGAGTAAGGTGTTTAACACTAGGCCTTTGTCTAAGATAGATACATCTCTGTTCCTAGCCTCGTCTTTCTGGGAAAAACATCTATAAACTTACAAGTTTGTGCTATTTCTCTCCCTCCAACTGTCCCTGCTTCAGGGCCTGAAATGACAACATTTTAGATCACATGTTGTTAGTTGATTATTTAAGCGTAAAAGTAATTAACATATGGTTGGCTATAACATCATATGATATTGGAATTATTTTTCCTTACAGTTTGACAAATAATAAATCACAAGATGGGTCTGAAGTTCTCAGACCAAAGTTTGTTGGAATGCTCCATTGTGTGTTTCACACCTATCGTTTCCTCTCGTCTGAATCAGTTGAAGAACCAAAATGCAGAAGCTTAAGCCACATAAGTGTTTTTAACTCATTGGTCAGATGTGTCTGGGGGCCGTGCAGTAACAGTATTTGAACTGCTCTACAAGGGGTCAGAATTTCCATGTTGCAATTCCAGGAAGTAGACCGTCTCCCTCACCCGTTAGCTGGCTACGGGAGCTTTACCCTTAAGACAATTCCTAGTGGACTAAAGGATGGCCTTTGGTCCATTGACCAAAAAATACTTTACAATGGGTTTGTTTTCAGGATGACACACCGGCCAAGGCATATGTCGGATATTGACTCTGATATTGGAATTATGGCAAGAAAATAACTAAGTCATAGGGGAAGACATGTTTCATATCCTTAAAGAAATACAAGTTCAGAAACAGTTTTGCTTTGTGAATGGACAATTTGAAAGTGGAAATGACGAAAAGGCAGTAAAGTTTTATGATCAGGTTTTTATTTTTCAAACACCAGGAAGGCTGAAGGTCAGTCAGTCACCAAGTTCACCCTGCAACAAAGAAAAAAAAAAGAAACCACTTAGTCCTCAAGTCAAATACATTGAAAATATTATAAGTATAGCTTGCCTTCTAACCTTAATGTCCCTTCATTCCTCCTGTGGACCCTTTCCCTGATGACATGCTTCCTGCGTCGGAGCCCTGAGATGAGGCCTGTGCTTCTGGGGAGTAGTTGATGTGGGTAAGGACATCTTTTGAGCGCTGGAAGTTGTTGCTGGACTGGATAATGTAAGCGGAAGCTACTGAAGGCTGAGCTATCTCCTGCATTATCATCTTTTTACTACCAGATCCTTTCCCAGAGTCAGCTCCCATCCCCTGCATCTTCATACCACCATTAGATTTGGAAGGGTTCACGGGAGGGCTGATGTACCTTATGGAGGAGAAACAGCAACATTAATATACACACAGGTTGGAGATTTTAGACTTTACTGTTGGGCATTTAAAACTACAATATACCTCCTATCCTGGGAAGGGTTCACGGGAGGACTGATGTATCCAGTCTGCTTGGAAGGGTTCACAGGAGGGCTGACGTACCTTATGGAGAAGGAGAAAGCCTTGTGATGCAAAAGACTGTTTGATAGTAGAGCAGCAACATTTATATACACAGGTCACAGACTAACTTTACCGTTGAGCATTTAAAACTACAATATACCTCCTATCCTGGGAAGGGTTCACGGGAGGGCTGATGTATCCAGTCTGCTTGGAAGGGTTCACGGGAGGGCTGTCGTACCTTATGGAGAAGGAGAATAGTTGTGATGCAAAAGATTGTTTGATAGTAGAGCAGCAACATTTCTATACAGGTTGGAGATTGTAACTTTACCGTTGAGCATTTAAAACTACAATATACCTCATATCCTGGGAAGGGTTCACTGGCGGGCTGCCGTATCCAGTCTGCGTGGAATAGTAGCCACCATCTTTGGAAGGGTACGTGGTAGGGCTTACATATCCTGTCTGCTTGGAATGGTAGCCACCATCTTTGGAAGGGTACATGGGAGGACTGTCATAGCTGTTGAAGACAAACTTGTGGATCAAAAAAGACTGACTAATAATCCAGTAGCAACATTCATACATGCGGCAGACTTAGTGCGGTTGTCAAAGGTGGATCCAATATCTTGCCGTTATGCACATTAGCTATTGTCGGCATTTAAAACTACAATATACCTTGCATCCTTGGAAGGGTAGCCACCATCTTTGGAAGGGTACACAGAAGGGCTTACGTATCCTGTCTGCTTGGAAGGATACCCACCATCCTTGACAGGGTACACTGTCGGGCTGACATATACACCATCTTTGGAAGGGTAGAAGGGAGTGCTGACGTATATACCATCCTTGGAAGGGTTCACTGGTGGGCTGACGTATCCAGTCTGCTTGGAATAGTAGCCACCATCTTTGGAAGGGTACGTGGGAGGACTGTCATAGCTGTTGAAGACAAACTTGTGGATCAAAAAAGACTGACTAATAATCCAGTAGCAACATTTATACATGCGGCACACTTTGTGCGGTTGTCAAAGGTGGATCCAATATCTGGCTGTTATGCACATTAGCTGTTGTTGTCATTTAAAACTACAATATACCTTGCATCCTTGGAATGGTAGCCACCATCTTTGGAAGGGTACACAGAAGGGCTTACGTATCCTGTCTGCATGGAAGGATACTCACCATCCTTGGAAGGGTACATGGGAGGACTGTCATAGCTGTTGAAGACAAACTTGTGGATCAAAAAAGACTGACTAATAATCCAGTAGCAACATTTATACATGCGGCACACTTTGTGCGGTTGTCAAAGGTGGATCCAATATCTTGCCGTTATGCACATTAGCTATTGTCGGCATTTAAAACTACAATATACCTTGCATCCTTGGAAGGGTAGCCACCATCTTTGGAAGGGTACGTGGTAGGGCTTACATATCCTGTCTGCTTGGAATGGTAGCCACCATCTTTGGAAGGGTACATGGGAGGACTGTCATAGCTGTTGAAGACAAACTTGTGGATCAAAAAAGACTGACTAATAATCCAGTAGCAACATTTATACATGCGGCACACTTTGTGCGGTTGTCAAAGGTGGATCCAATATCTTGCCGTTATGCACATTAGCTATTGTCGGCATTTAAAACTACAATATACCTTGCATCCTTGGAAGGGTAGCCACCATCTTTGGAAGGGTACACAGAAGGCCTGACGTATCCAGTCTGTTTGGAAGGATACCCACCATCCTTGGAAGGGTACACAGAAGGGCTGATGGAGAAGGAGAAACAGCAACATGTATATACACACAGGTTGGAGATTGTAACTTTACTGTTGGACATTTAAAACTACAATATACCTCCTATCCTGGGAAGGGTTCACGGGAGGACTGATATATCCTGTCTGCTTTGAAGGGTTCACAGGAGGGCTGACGTACCTTAAGGAGAACGAGAAAGGCTTGTGATGCAAAAGACTGTTTGATAGTAGAGCAGCATAATTTATATACACAGGTCACAGACAACTTTACCGTTGAGCATTTAAAACTACAATATACCTCCTATCCTGGGAAGGGTTCACGGGAGGGCTGTCGTACCTTATGGAGAAGGAGAATGGTTGTGATGCAAAAGACTGTAACTTTACCGTTTAGCATTTAAAACTACAATATACTAGCCTGGAAATCCTGACCCTGATATCTTGAACGATAGAGGGTCTGGCGACGATCAATAGTAATTTCCAACTCTAGGGGCGGCTCCTACTCGTGCATTTCAAATGCCACTGCACGCAGTTGGATAGCACTACAACCAATCAGAGCGATGCACAAGTGACGTAAGCCCCGTTCGTTTAGCGAACAGCTGTTAAACTGTTCAATTAAACGTTTGCCGTTGTCGGTCGGCAAAACAGAACATTCCACTTACTTGCTAGTGAAAGCTATGAGTCCCGTCTTCCAATTCGTTAAGGGTCGAGGCCAAAGCAGTCTCAAACTCACACAACATATCCGCAGCCATCTTTGATGTTTACTATCACAGCTTCGACGTCGCATGCACGTCACTGTCGTCATCCGGTTACGTCCTCCCCAGAGCACCATATAAAGGGCTCTGGCGCGCCCATATTAGATAGAACCAATTGAAACGTTATACCAGATTTCTGGTAGTCTTGATAAGCTTCAACGGAGCGTCTCCAGACCAACACGCGCAGCAAATTTAATTTGCCAGCGCCTAGTGGCAGGTCTGGGAATGCCAGGCTAACAATATACCTCATATCCTGGGAAGGGTTCACTGGCCGGCTGACGTATCTAGTCTGCTTGGAATAGTAGCCACCATCTTTGGAAGGGTACGTGGTAGGGCTTACATATCCTGTCTGCTTGGAATGGTAGCCACCATCTTTGGAAGGGTACATGGGAGGACTGTCATAGCTGTTGAAGACAAACTTGTGGATCAAAAAAGACTGACTAATAATCCAGTAGCAACATTTATACATGCGGCAGACTTAGTGCGGTTGTCAAAGGTGGATCCAATCTCTGGCTGTTATGCACATTAGCTATTGTTGGCATTTAAAACTACAATATACCTTGCATCCTTGGACGGGTAGCCACCATCTTTGGAAGGGTTCACAGGAGGGCTGACGTACCTTATGGAGAAGGAGAAAGGCTTGTGATACAAAAGACTGTTTGATAGTAGAGCAGCAACATTTCTATACAGGTTGGAGATTGTAACTTTACCGTTGAGCATTTAAAACTACAATATACCTCATTTCCTGGGAAGGGTTCACTGGCGGGCTGACGTATCCAGTCTGCTTGGAAGGATACCCACCATCCTTGGCAGGGTACACTGTCGGGCTGACATATACACCATCTTTGGAAGGGTAGAAGGGAGTTTTGACGTATACACCATCCTTGGAAGGGTTCACTGGCGGGCTGACGTATCCAGTCTGCTTGGAATAGTAGCCACCATCTTTGGAAGGGTACGTGGGAGGACTGTCATAGCTGTTGAAGACACACTTGTGCATCAAAAAAGACTGACTAATAATCCAGTAGCAACATTTATACATCCAGCAGACTTAGTGCGGTTGTCAAAGGTGGATCCAATATCTTTCTGTTATTCATTAGCTATACTTTTGTTTAATCACATTAGGTCACAGAGTGCAACTTATTTGTTGGGCATTTAAAAATATCATATACCTCTTATCCTGGGAAGGGTTCACGGGAGGGCTGACGTATCCAGTCTGCTTGGAAGGGTTCACGGGAGGGCTGACATACCTTATGGAGAAGGAGAAAGGCTTGTGATGCAAAAGACTGTTTGATAGTAGAGCAGAAACATTTATATATACACACACACACAGGTCAGACTAACTTTACCGTTGAGCATTTAAAACTACACTATACTTTGTATCCTTAGAAGGGTACACGGGATGGCTGATGTATCCAGTCTGCTTGGAAGGGTTCACGGGAGGGCTGACATACCTTAAAGAAGGAGAATGGCTTGTGATGCAAAAGACTGTTTGATAGTAGAGCAGCAACATTTCTATACAGGTCATAGATTGTAACTTTACTGTTGAGCATTTAAAACTACAATATACCTCATATCCTTGGAAGGGTTCTCGGGAGGGCTAACATTCCCAATGTCCATGGAAGGGTAGGCATATGAGGATTTGTCGGAGTTGGGATCGTAGGTCACAAGGACCCGAGATGGATCATGACTTTGAGAAACATCTGTAGTCCATGAGCTTCTCGCCTGAAGGTCTGAGCCATGACCGGCTCCACCATCAGATTTACCCGTAGCGCTGAAGTCTGGAAAGAGATTATAAAGTTGTATAGCGAGGAGAAGCAGCTTTCAGTTTATGCAGCAAATATCTGGAACAAACTCCCAGAAAACGTGAGGTCTGCTGCAAGTCTGAAGACTTTTGTGTTTCCATTTTAACCTGTAATTTTTTTATTCTATTTAAATTTTCTATTCAATCACTTTTAAATGTTGATTACTATTCATTCGCTTTTCTAATGTGTATTTTAATCTCACCCCTGTAAAGCACTTTGAATGACCTTGTTTCTGAATTGTGCTATAGAAATGAACTTGCCTAAAGTTGTGAATAATCTTTTGGAAGCTTTCTGCAGTAGCTAGATGTTTAACCCCATTTTATAAGGACCTACTGATCATGAAGTAGTTTGATGATGAAGTGTCTATGGCCCTCAACAAAATTTAAGAAACTTTAAAATACAAATGTCTCCTTTAGATTTATTTTGAGGTCAACTAAAAAGGTAAGGGAAACTCCCTACATTCGACCCAACTAATTATCTTTGAGAACTTGCAAATTCTAGCCGAGTTACAAACTTAACAAGTTCTTCTGATTCCATGAAGTAAAACTCACCTTTTGTTGCAGGAAAACAAGCACCACAACTAAACAGCAGCAGACAGATCCAAGAAACCCTGGAAGAGTCAAGAAAAGTAAAGTCATTTACCCAAATGCAATATTCAAAATGGTTTTATTATCATATGCACAGAAATTACATAGCAGTCGCTGGCAATGAAATTCTTTACTCCTTGGCTCCTCCAACAGTGCAATATAAGAAAGTAAAAGTATAACTGAGCTTGAAGTTGAATTATCTGTCACCAACAGTGAAACCAAAATGTCCCCACTCACCTCAAAGACGGACAATTCTCCATGTTTGCCTCTGCTCCTGTAACTTCTCCTCAGCAGCCTGGTGCCGGTCTGGAGACTAGAAGCGTTGTGCTGTGAGCTGCATGTGGCTCCTCTGCCCTTATATTGATGCTCCACACACTCACTGCACTTTTTATCATTGAAGACACCTGGAGCCCAATTAGTACCTGCAGAGGCAGACCCTGTTTTATATCCACAAATTTCACCATATTTATGATAGAAGATCTTTATCTAATCTTAATCTTATCTTTATCAGTGACTATGTTGACATACACAATGATACTCATATATTAACCGTTTTAAGGTCAAATTCAGAATAAGAAAAATAGAAATTCCTTATCTACACAGTGACATAGAGTTCACAATAATACAAAGGCAACATTTGTCGGTCTGTTTGAATTATTGTTAAATAATTTTTTTTGTCAAAAAACCCAAGTGTTTTTAATAAAGAGATCGAGTCATGGCAGTCTTCAAAGTCTGGTATATTTTTACTTGCGAGCTTAAGCAAGGGAATCAACATGCATCACAAGTGTAGCATACATGATTGAGACAACAAAATGAACAATAGTACAAGGCTTTATGCATGAAAAATGTGTATGCGAACCAGTCTGTTCGTGTGTCCAGGTCCTTGAGTTTCTAGCAAGATCTGGGGGATGAGTTTTAATTACGGAGACATGAGATGATTCAACAACTTGACCTTGTACATAAAGTCTCCCCCTCTTTCACCTTGGTCTTTGGTATGTGTGTGTAAAACCAACTCTGTGTATGTGTTTCACAGAAGATGTTTTTCACAGGATACAGGTGTAATAATTCATAGATTGTAATCAAGCAATGCACTGGGAGATTTTAGGAAGTTCTCCTCCATGAACTTTTAACCATCGTGAACACATAGGTCATACATCTGTTTAGAGCCAAAATCTTTGAGGCTCTTAAGTTTACTGGGACAAAGTTCATAGCAGAAAGCATGAATAGTTTTAGTATTAAAATGTTATAATATATAAGGAAACAAAGTTTCGTTAACAATTATAAGCTCCAGTGGATATTTAATATGGCATACTCTTTTTAGATTTTTGGCATTTTCAATGCTTTATTGATAGTGCAAAGAAACAGAGTTGAAATGGGTCAGAGAGGGGAATGACATGCAGAGAACGACCCGGGCTGAATTCTAACCCGGGTCTGCTGTGAGGATGACTGAGCCTCATAGGGGGGGCACTAATAACTCCACCAAAAAGCTCCTTAGCCGTCACATTTTTTGTTGTTGAGCAAGGTAGTGTGTGTTTGTGCTTGTGAGATAGACGCAAAACTACAGCCCTGAATTAACGGATGAAAATAATAAATACATCTACGGCCTTTAAATAAATTAAGCCCTGAGCCGCGCGGCGCTGACTTCAGTGATGCGACAGATGTGAACGATCTTTCCTGTTAATATGGGAACCTAACTAAGAGCTTCACATCTGAAAATCCTGCTCTTCCCTACGTGCAGCATTCACAATAAAATAAAATGTGCCCCTTTACAGAGCCTACGGTGTGTATTAACACCATTTTTCCCAGCAGCAGACAGATTCACAAGCATTCTCCAGAATCGTGGACCTTTTCAACATGCCCCCAAACAATCTTAAAGCTTAATTTTTATTATCTCGGGTTTACAACCAAGAAAAAGTACAACTCCCTGACATATTTTGTAAATACAACCCAGAGGTTCCTCACAAATTGAAGTTCAGACAACAGTAGCAGCTCAGGCTATTATTCAAGATTCATTTAGTCAAGTAGGTAAATAAAATCTAAATGTTTCACATAAAATACATGGCAAGTTAAAACTAGGTTTTAATAAAAACTATAATATCTCGTGTTCTTTAGTTCGGATGTATGGAAGGTAAAAAATAAAAGATGACTGGAAAAAGTTTCAAAGTTCTCAGTTGTTGTTTAATGAAGTGAGATCACAGGACAGCGTATGCAGGTTTCAGAGACAGGCAAAAGACAGAAAGGCTTTTTAACATTTCCTGACAAAGTCTAATGATTGGTCTATCGTGTTGTCTTCTATCTTCTCGTCCAATCCTCTTCTTCCTCGCTTTCGACCTGCACTATGCCGAAAAAAGAATTATGCTCCTGGCCTTGAATGTAACTTGTATCTATGGCTTGGTCAGCTGAGTAAGGTGTTTAACACTAGGCCTTTGTCTAAGATAGATACATCTCTGTTCCTAGCCTCGTCTTTCTGGGAAAAACATCTATAAACTTACAAGTTTGTGCTATTTCTCTCCCTCCAACTGTCCCTGCTTCAGGGCCTGAAATGACAACATTTTAGATCACATGTTGTTAGTTGATTATTTAAGCGTAAAAGTAATTAACATATGGTTGGCTATAACATCATATGATATTGGAATTATTTTTCCTTACAGTTTGACAAATAATAAATCACAAGATGGGTCTGAAGTTCTCAGACCAAAGTTTGTTGGAATGCTCCATTGTGTGTTTCACACCTATCGTTTCCTCTCGTCTGAATCAGTTGAAGAACCAAAATGCAGAAGCTTAAGCCACATAAGTGTTTTTAACTCATTGGTCAGATGTGTCTGGGGGCCGTGCAGTAACAGTATTTGAACTGCTCTACAAGGGGTCAGAATTTCCATGTTGCAATTCCAGGAAGTAGACCGTCTCCCTCACCCGTTAGCTGGCTACGGGAGCTTTACCCTTAAGACAATTCCTAGTGGACTAAAGGATGGCCTTTGGTCCATTGACCAAAAAATACTTTACAATGGGTTTGTTTTCAGGATGACACACCGGCCAAGGCATATGTCGGATATTGACTCTGATATTGGAATTATGGCAAGAAAATAACTAAGTCATAGGGGAAGACATGTTTCATATCCTTAAAGAAATACAAGTTCAGAAACAGTTTTGCTTTGTGAATGGACAATTTGAAAGTGGAAATGACGAAAAGGCAGTAAAGTTTTATGATCAGGTTTTTATTTTTCAAACACCAGGAAGGCTGAAGGTCAGTCAGTCACCAAGTTCACCCTGCAACAAAGAAAAAAAAAAGAAACTACTTAGTCCTCAAGTCAAATACATTGAAAATATTATAAGTATAGCTTGCCTTCTAACCTTAATGTCCCTTCATTCCTCCTGTGGACCCTTTCCCTGATGACATGCTTCCTGCGTCGGAGCCCTGAGATGAGGCCTGTGCTTCTGGGGAGTAGTTGATGTGGGTAAGGACATCTTTTGAGCGCTGGAAGTTGTTGCTGGACTGGATAATGTAAGAGGAAGCTACTGAAGGCTGAGATATCTCCTGCATCATCATCTTTTTACTACCAGATCCTTTCCCAGAGTCAGCTCCCATCCCCTGCATCTTCATACCACCATTAGATTTGGAAGGGTTCACGGGAGGGCTGATGTACCTTATGGAGGAGAAACAGCAACATTAATATACACACACACAGGTTGGAGATTTTAGACTTTACTGTTGGGCATTTAAAACTACAATATACCTCCTATCCTGGGAAGGGTTCACGGGAGGACTGATGTATCCAGTCTGCTTGGAAGGGTTCACAAGAGGGCTGACGTACCTTATGGAGAAGGAGAAAGCCTTGTGATGCAAAAGACTGTTTGATAGTAGAGCAGCAACATTTATATACACAGGTCACAGACTAACTTTACCGTTGAGCATTTAAAACTACAATATACCTCCTATCCTGGGAAGGGTTCACGGGAGGGCTGATGTATCCAGTCTGCTTGGAAGGGTTCACGGGAGGGCTGTCGTACCTTATGGAGAAGGAGAATAGTTGTGATGCAAAAGATTGTTTGATAGTAGAGCAGCAACATTTCTATACAGGTTGGAGATTGTAACTTTACCGTTGAGCATTTAAAACTACAATATACCTCATATCCTGGGAAGGGTTCACTGGCGGGCTGCCGTATCCAGTCTGCTTGGAATAGTAGCCACCATCTTTGGAAGGGTACGTGGTAGGGCTTACATATCCTGTCTGCTTGGAATGGTAGCCAACATCTTTGGAAGGGTACATGGGAGGACTGTCATAGCTGTTGAAGACAAACTTGTGGATCAAAAAAGACTGACTAATAATCCAGTAGCAACATTCAAACATGCGGCAGACTTAGTGCGGTTGTCAAAGGTGGATCCAATATCTTGCCGTTATGCACATTAGCTATTGTTGGCATTTAAAACTACAATATACCTTGCATCCTTGGAAGGGTAGCCACCATCTTTGGAAGGGTACACAGAAGGGCTTACGTATCCTGTCTGCTTGGAAGGATACCCACCATCCTTGGCAGGGTACACTGTCGGGCTGACATATACACCATCTTTGGAAGGGTAGAAGGGAGTGCTGACGTATATACCATCCTTGGAAGGGTTCACTGGTGGGCTGACGTATCCAGTCTGCTTGGAATAGTAGCCACCATCTTTGGAAGGGTACGTGGGAGGACTGTCATAGCTGTTGAAGACAAACTTGTGGATCAAAAAAGACTGACTAATAATCCAGTAGCAACATTTATACATGCGGCACACTTTGTGCGGTTGTCAAAGGTGGATCCAATATCTGGCTGTTATGCACATTAGCTGTTGTTGTCATTTAAAACTACAATATACCTTGCATCCTTGGAATGGTAGCCACCATCTTTGGAAGGGTACACAGAAGGGCTTACGTATCCTGTCTGCATGGAAGGATACTCACCATCCTTGGAAGGGTACATGGGAGGACTGTCATAGCTGTTGAAGACAAACTTGTGGATCAAAAAAGACTGACTAATAATCCAGTAGCAACATTTATACATGCGGCACACTTTGTGCGGTTGTCAAAGGTGGATCCAATATCTTGCCGTTATGCATATTAGCTATTGTCGGCATTTAAAACTACAATATACCTTGCATCCTTGGAAGGGTAGCCACCATCTTTGGAAGGGTACGTGGTAGGGCTTACATATCCTGTCTGCTTGGAATGGTAGCCACCATCTTTGGAAGGGTACATGGGAGGACTGTCATAGCTGTTGAAGACAAACTTGTGGATCAAAAAAGACTGACTAATAATCCAGTAGCAACAATTATACATGCGGCAGACTTAGTGCGGTTGTCAAAGGTGGATCCAATCTCTGGCTGTTATGCACATTAGCTATTGTTGGCATTTAAAACTACAATATACCTTGCATCCTTGGAAGGGTAGCCACCATCTTTGGAAGGGTTCACAGGAGGGCTGACGTACCTTATGGAGAAGGAGAAAGGCTTATGATACAAAAGACTGTTTGATAGTAGAGCAGCAACATTTCTAGACAGGTTGGAGATTGTAACTTTACCGTTGAGCATTTAAAACTACAATATACCTCATTTCCTGGGAAGGGTTCACTGGCGGGCTGCCGTATCCAGTCTGCTTGGAATAGTAGCCACCATCTTTGGAAGGGTACGTGGTAGGGCTTACATATCCTGTCTGCTTGGAATGGTAGCCACCATCTTTGGAAGGGTACGTGGGAGGACTGTCATAGCTGTTGAAGACAAACTTGTGGATCAAAAAACACTGACTAATAATCCAGTAGCAACATTTATACATGCGGCACACTTTGTGCGGTTGTCAAAGGTGGATCCAATATCTTGCCGTTATGCACATTAGCTATTGTCGGCATTTAAAACTACAATATACCTTGCATCCTTGGAAGGGTAGCCACCATCTTTGGAAGGGTACACAGAAGGGCTGACGTATCCAGTCTGTTTGGAAGGATACCCACCATCCTTGGAAGGGTACACAGAAGGGCTGATGGAGAAGGAGAAACAGCAACATGTATATACACACAGGTTGGAGATTGTAACTTTACTGTTGGACATTTAAAACTACAATATACCTCCTATCCTGGGAAGGGTTCACGGGAGGACTGATATATCCTGTCTGCTTGGAAGGGTTCACAGGAGGGCTGACGTACCTTAAGGAGAACGAGAAAGGCTTGTGATGCAAAAGACTGTTTGATAGTAGAGCAGCATAATTTATATACACAGGTCACAGACAACTTTACCGTTGAGCATTTAAAACTACAATATACCTCCTATCCTGGGAAGGGTTCACGGGAGGGCTGTCGTACCTTATGGAGAAGGAGAATGGTTGTGATGCAAAAGACTGTAACTTTAACGTTTAGCATTTAAAACTACAATATACCTCATATCCTGGGAAGGGTTCACTGGCCGGCTGACGTATCTAGTCTGCTTGGAATAGTAGCCACCATCTTTGGAAGGGTACGTGGTAGGGCTTACATATCCTGTCTGCTTGGAATGGTAGCCACCATCTTTGGAAGGGTACATGGGAGGACTGTCATAGCTGTTGAAGACAAACTTGTGGATCAAAAAAGACTGACTAATAATCCAGTAGCAACATTTATACATGCGGCAGACTTAGTGCGGTTGACAAAGGTGGATCCAATCTCTGGCTGTTATGCACATTAGCTATTGTTGGCATTTAAAACTACAATATACCTTGCATCCTTGGAAGGGTAGCCACCATCTTTGGAAGGGTTCACAGGAGGGCTGACGTACCTTATGGAGAAGGAGAAAGGCTTATGATACAAAAGACTGTTTGATAGTAGAGCAGCAACATTTCTAGACAGGTTGGAGATTGTAACTTTACCGTTGAGCATTTAAAACTACAATATACCTCATTTCCTGGGAAGGGTTCACTGGCGGGCTGCCGTATCCAGTCTGCTTGGAATAGTAGCCACCATCTTTGGAAGGGTACGTGGTAGGGCTTACATATCCTGTCTGCTTGGAATGGTAGCCACCATCTTTGGAAGGGTACGTGGGAGGACCGTCATAGCTGTTGAAGACAAACTTGTGGATCAAAAAAGACTGACTAATAATCCAGTAGCAACATTTATACATGCGGCACACTTTGTGCGGTTGTCAAAGGTGGATCCAATATCTTGCCGTTATGCACATTAGCTATTGTCGGCATTTAAAACTACAATATACCTTGCATCCTTGGAATGGTAGCCACCATCTTTGGAAGGGTACACAGAAGGGCTTACGTATCCTGTCTGCATGGAAGGATACTCACCATCCTTGGAAGGGTACATGGGAGGACTGTCATAGCTGTTGAAGACAAACTTGTGGATCAAAAAAGACTGACTAATAATCCAGTAGCAACATTTATACATGCGGCAGACTTAGTGCGGTTGACAAAGGTGGATCCAATCTCTGGCTGTTATGCACATTAGCTATTGTTGGCATTTAAAACTACAATATACCTTGCATCCTTGGAAGGGTAGCCACCATCTTTGGAAGGGTTCACAGGAGGGCTGACGTACCTTATGGAGAAGGAGAAAGGCTTATGATACAAAAGACTGTTTGATAGTAGAGCAGCAACATTTCTAGACAGGTTGGAGATTGTAACTTTACCGTTGAGCATTTAAAACTACAATATACCTCATTTCCTGGGAAGGGTTCACTGGCGGGCTGCCGTATCCAGTCTGCTTGGAATAGTAGCCACCATCTTTGGAAGGGTACGTGGTAGGGCTTACATATCCTGTCTGCTTGGAATGGTAGCCACCATCTTTGGAAGGGTACGTGGGAGGACCGTCATAGCTGTTGAAGACAAACTTGTGGATCAAAAAAGACTGACTAATAATCCAGTAGCAACATTTATACATGCGGCACACTTTGTGCGGTTGTCAAAGGTGGATCCAATATCTTGCCGTTATGCACATTAGCTATTGTCGGCATTTAAAACTACAATATACCTTGCATCCTTGGAAGGGTAGCCACCATCTTTGGAAGGGTACACAGAAGGGCTGACGTATCCAGTCTGTTTGGAAGGATACCCACCATCCTTGGAAGGGTACACAGAAGGGCTGATGGAGAAGGAGAAACAGCAACATGTATATACACACAGGTTGGAGATTGTAACTTTACTGTTGGACATTTAAAACTACAATATACCTCCTATCCTGGGAAGGGTTCACGGGAGGACTGATATATCCTGTCTGCTTGGAAGGGTTCACAGGAGGGCTGACGTACCTTAAGGAGAACGAGAAAGGCTTGTGATGCAAAAGACTGTTTGATAGTAGAGCAGCATAATTTATATACACAGGTCACAGACAACTTTACCGTTGAGCATTTAAAACTACAATATACCTCCTATCCTGGGAAGGGTTCACGGGAGGGCTGTCGTACCTTATGGAGAAGGAGAATGGTTGTGATGCAAAAGACTAACTTTAACGTTTAGCATTTAAAACTACAATATACCTCATATCCTGGGAAGGGTTCACTGGCCGGCTGACGTATCTAGTCTGCTTGGAATAGTAGCCACCATCTTTGGAAGGGTACGTGGTAGGGCTTACATATCCTGTCTGCTTGGAATGGTAGCCACCATCTTTGGAAGGGTACATGGGAGGACTGTCATAGCTGTTGAAGACAAACTTGTGGATCAAAAAAAGACTGACTAATAATCCAGTAGCAACATTTATACATGCAGCAGACTTAGTGCGGTTGTCAAAGGTGGATCCAATCTCTGGCTGTTATTCATTAGCTATACTTTTGTTTAATCACATTAGGTCAAAGAGTGCAACTTATTTGTTGGGCATTTAAAAATATCATAAACCTCTTATCCTGGGAAGGGTTCACGGGAGGGCTGACGTATCCAGTCTGCTTGGAAGGGTTCACGGGAGGGCTGACATACCTTATGGAGAAGGAGAAAGGCTTGTGATGCAAAAGACTGTTTGATAGTAGAGCAGAAACATTTATATATACACACAGGTCAGACTAACTTTACCGTTGAGCATTTAAAACTACACTATACTTTGTATCCTTAGAAGGGTACACGGGATGGCTGATGTATCCAGTCTGCTTGGAAGGGTTCACGGGAGGGCTGACATACCTTACAGAAGGAGAATGGCTTGTGATGCAAAAGACTGTTTGATAGTAGAGCAGCAACATTTCTATACAGGTTAGAGATTGTAACTTTACTGTTGAGCATTTAAAACTACAATATACCTCATATCCTTGGAAGGGTTCTCGGGAGGGCTAACATTCCCAATGTACATGGAAGGGTAGGCATATGAGGATTTGTCGGAGTTGGGATCGTAGGTCACAAGGACCCGAGATGGATCATGACTTTGAGAAACATCTGTAGTCCATGAGCTTCTCGCCTGAAGGTCTGAGCCATGACCGGCTCCACCATCAGATTTACCCGTAGCGCTGAAGTCTGGAAAGAGATTATAAAGTTGTATAGCGAGGAGAAGCAGCTTTCAGTTTATGCAGCAAATATCTGGAACAAACTCCCAGAAAACGTGAGGTCTGCTGCAAGTCTGAAGACTTTTGTGTTTCCATTTTAACCTGTAATTTTTTTATTCTTTTTAAATTTTCTATTCAATCACTTTTAAATGTTGATTACTATTCATTCGCTTTTCTAATGTGTATTTTAATCTCACCCCTGTAAAGCACTTTGAATGACCTTGTTTCTGAATTGTGCTATAGAAATGAACTTGCCTAAAGTTGTGAATAATCTTTTGGAAGCTTTCTGCAGTAGCTAGATGTTTAACCCCATTTTATAAAGACCTACTGATCATGAAGTAGTTTGATGATGAAGTGTCTATGGCCCTCAACAAAATTTAAGAAACTTTAAAATGCAAATGGCTCCTTTAGATTTATTTTGAGGTCAACTAAAATCAAGGTAAGGGAAACTCCCTACATTCGACCCAACTAATTATCTTTGAGAACTTGCAAATTCTAGCCGAGTTACAAACTTAACAAGTTCTTCTGATTCCATGAAGTAAAACTCACCTTTTGTTGCAGGAAAACAAGCACCACCACTAAACAGCAGCAGACAGATGCAAGAAACCCTGGAAGAGTCAAGAAAAGTAAAGTCATTTACCCAAATGCAATATTCAAAATGGTTTTATTATCATATGCACAGAAATTACATAGCAGTCGCTGGCAATGAAATTCTTTACTCCTTGGCTCCTCCAACAGTGCAATATAAGAAAGTAAAAGTATACCTGAGCTTGAAGTTGAATTATCTGTCACCAACAGTGAAACCAAAATGTCCCCACTCACCTCAAAGACGGACAATTCTCCATGTTTGCCTCAGCTCCTGTAACTTCTCCTCAGCAGCCTGGTGCCGGTCTGGAGACTAGAAGCGTTGTGCTGTGAGCTGCATGTGGCTCCTCTGCCCTTATATTGATGCTCCACACCTCACTGCACTAATTATCATTGAAGACACCTGGAGCCCAATTAGTACCTGCAGAGGCAGACCCTGTTTTATATCCACAAATTTCACCATATTTATGATAGAATATCTTTATCTAATCTTAATCTTATCTTTATCAGTGACTATGTTGACATACACAATGATACTCATATATTAACCGTTTTAAGGTCAAATTCAGAATAAGAAAAATAGAAATTCCTTATCTACACAGTGACATAGAGTTCACAATAATACAAAGGCAACATTTGTCGGTCTGTTTGAATTATTGTTAAAGAATTTTTTTTGTCAAAAAACCCAAGTGTTTTTAATAAAGAGATCGAGTCATGGCAGTCTTCAAAGTCTGGTATATTTTTACTTGCGAGCTTAAGCAAGGGAATCAACATGCATCACAAGTGTAGCATACATGATTGAGACAACAAAATGAACAATAGTACAAGGCTTTATGCATGAAAAATGTGTATGCGAACCAGTCTGTTCGTGTGTCCAGGTCCTTGAGTTTCTAGCACGATCTGGGGGATGAGTTTTAATTACGGAGACATGAGATGATTCAAGAACTTGACCTTGTACATAAAGTCTCCCCCTCTTTCACCTTGGTCTTTGGTATGTGTGTGTAAAACCAACTCTGTGTATGTGTTTCACAGAAGATGTTTTTCACAGGATACAGGTGTAATAATTCATAGATTGTAATCAAGCAATGCACTGGGAGATTTTAGGGAGTTCTCCTCCATGAACTTTTAACCATCGTGAACACATAGGTCATACATCTGTTTAGAGCCAAAATCTTTGAGGCTCTTAAGTTTACTGGGACAAAGTTCATAGCAGAAAGCATGAATAGTTTTAGTATTAAAATGTTATAATATATAAGGAAACAAAGTTTCGTTAACAATTATAAGCTCCAGTGGATATTTAATATGGCATACTCTTTTTAGATTTTTGGCATTTTCAATGCTTTATTGATAGTGCAAAGAAACAGAGTTGAAATGGGTCAGAGAGGGGAATGACATGCAGAGAACGACCCGGGCTGAATTCTAACCCGGGTCTGCTGTGAGGATGACTGAGCCTCATAGGGGGGGCACTAATAACTCCACCAAAAAGCTCCTTAGCCGTCACATTTTTTGTTGTTGAGCAAGGTAGTGTGTGTTTGTGCTTGTGAGATAGACGCAAAACTACAGCCCTGAATTAACGGATGAAAATAATAAATACATCTACGGCCTTTAAATAAATTAAGCCCTGAGCCGCGCGGCGCTGACTTCAGTGATGCGACAGATGTGAACGATCTTTCCTGTTAATATGGGAACCTAATTAAGAGCTTCACATCTGAAAATCCTGCTCTTCCCTACGTGCAGCATTCACAATAAAATAAAATGTGCCCCTTTACAGAGCCTACGGTGTCTATTAACACCATTTTTCCCAGCAGCAGACAGATTCACAAGCATTCTCCAGAATCGTGGACCTTTTCAACATGCCCCCAAACAACCTTAAAGCTTAATTTTTATTATCTCGGGTTTACAACCAAGAAAAAGTACAACTCCCTGACATATTTTGTAAATACAACCCAGAGGTTCCTCACAAATTGAAGTTCAGACAACAGTAGCAGCTCAGGCTATTATTCAAGATTCATTTAGTCAAGTAGGTAAATAAAATCTAAATGTTTCACATAAAATACATGGCAAGTTAAAACTAGGTTTTAATAAAAACTATAATATCTCGTGTTCTTTAGTTCGGATGTATGGAAGGTAAAAAATAAAAGATGACTGGAAAAAGTTTCAAAGTTCTCAGTTGTTTAATGAAGTGAGATCACAGGACAGCGTATGCAGGTTTCAGAGACAGGCAAAAGACAGAAAGGCTTTTTAACATTTCCTGACAAAGTCTAATGATTGGTCTATCGTGTTGTCTTCTATCTTCTCGTCCAATCCTCTTCTTCCTCGCTTTCGACCTGCACTATGCCGAAAAAAGAATTATGCTCCTGGCCTTGAATGTAACTTGTATCTATGGCTTGGTCAGCTGAGTAAGGTGTTTAACACTAGGCCTTTGTCTAAGATAGATACATCTCTGTTCCTAGCCTCGTCTTTCTGGGAAAAACATCTATAAACTTACAAGTTTGTGCTATTTCTCTCCCTCCAACTGTCCCTGCTTCAGGGCCTGAAATGACAACATTTTAGATCACATGTTGTTAGTTGATTATTTAAGCGTAAAAGTAATTAACATATGGTTGGCTATAACATCATATGATATTGGAATTATTTTTCCTTACAGTTTGACAAATAATACATCACAAGATGGGTCTGAAGTTCTCAGACCAAAGTTTGTTGGAATGCTCCATTGTGTGTTTCACACCTATCGTTTCCTCTTTCCTCTCGTCTGAATCAGTTGAAGAACCAAAATGCAGAAGCTTAAGCCACATAAGTGTTTTTAACTCATTGGTCAGATGTGTCTGGGGGCCGTGCAGTAACAGTATTTGAACTGCTCTACAAGGGGTCAGAATTTCCATGTTGCAATTCCAGGAAGTAGACCGTCTCCCTCACCCGTTAGCTGGCTACGGGAGCTTTACCCTTAAGACAATTCCTAGTGGACTAAAGGATGGCCTTTGGTCCATTGACCAAAAAATACTTTACAATGGGTTTGTTTTCAGGATGACACACCGGCCAAGGCATATGTCGGATATTGACTCTGATATTGGAATTATGGCAAGAAAATAACTAAGTCATAGGGGAAGACATGTTTCATATCCTTAAAGAAATACAAGTTCAGAAACAGTTTTGCTTTGTGAATGGACAATTTGAAAGTGGAAATGACGAAAAGGCAGTAAAGTTTTATGATCAGGTTTTTATTTTTCAAACACCAGGAAGGCTGAAGGTCAGTCAGTCACCAAGTTCACCCTGCAACAAAGAAAAAAAAAAGAAACCACTTAGTCCTCAAGTCAAATACATTGAAAATATTATAAGTATAGCTTGCCTTCTAACCTTAATGTCCCTTCATTCCTCCTGTGGACCCTTTCCCTGATGACATGCTTCCTGCGTCGGAGCCCTGTGCTTCTGGGGAGTAGTTGATGTGGGTAAGGACATCTTTTGAGCGCTGGAAGTTGTTGCTGGACGGGATGATGTAAGAGGACGATACTGAAGGCTGAGATATCTCCTGGATTATCATATTTTTACTACCAGATCCTTTCCCAGAGTCAGCTCCCATCCCCTGCATCTTCATACCACCATTACATTTGGAAGGGTTCACTGGATGGCTGATGTACCTTATGGAGAAGGAGAAACAGCAACATTTATATACACACAGGTTGGAGATTGTAACTTTACTGTTGGGCATTTAAAATTACAATATACCTCCTATCCTGGGAAGGGTTCACGGGAGGGCTGATGTATCCAGTCTGCTTGGAAGGGTTCATGGGAGGGCTGACATACCTTATGGAGAAGGAGAAAGGCTTGTGATGCAAAAGACTGTTTGATAGTAGAGCAGCAACATTTCTATACAGGTTGGAGATTGTAACTTTACCGTTGAGCATTTAAAACTACAATATACCTCACTATCAAAAATAAATAAAAATAAATGGAAAAAAAGTTAATCACTATATACTCCCTGGAACCGATTTTGACAGTATCTGCATATTTTGTTGAAGATTTACACGCTCGGAGGTGAAGTAATGGATGCGCTATGACACTTAGTGATATCCTCCTAAATGAGCAATACTACTACTACAATATTACTAACTTTTATATCCAAATATAAAATTATTTTATGACATTATATTGCAGTACTAGCTTATTGCAAAAAAAATAAAATCTTGAAAAAAAAAATAAAAATAAAAACGAAGCTCCGAATACTAATTTTCCGAACGACTATTCGAATAATTTGGGCCAGCCCTAACTGGCGGGCTGACGTATCCAGTCTGCTTGGAAGGATACCCACCATCCTTGAAAGGGTTCACTGGCGGTAGGGCTGGCCCGAATGCCATTTTTCAGGCTTCAAATATTCGTTGGTTTTTACCGAGCGAATATTCAAATATTCGTTCCAGAAAAACACACCATCAAAAAAAAAAAAAAAAAAAAAAAAAAAAAAAATAGTAAAATTTAAAAAACGAAGCTCCGGATACTAATTTAAGCTCCGAATACTAATTTTCCGAACGAGTATTCAAATAATTTGGGCCAGCCCTAACTGGCAGGCTGACGTATCCAGTCTGCTTGGAAGGATACCCACCATCCTTGGAAGGGTACACGGGAGGGCTGTCATAGCTGTTGAAGACAAAATTGTGGATCAAAAAAGACTGACTAATAATCCACTAGCAACATTTATACATGCGGCAGCCTTAGTGCGGTTGTCAAAGGTGGATCCAATATCTGGCTGTTACGCACATTAGCTATTGTTGGCATTTAAAACTGCAATATACCTTGCATCCTTGGAAAGGTAGCCACCATCTTTGGAAGGGTACACAGAAGGGCTTAGGTATCCTGTCTGCTTGGAAGGATACCCACCATCCTTGGCAGGGTACACTGTTGGGCTGACATATACACCAGCTTTGGAAGGGTAGAAGGGAGTGCTGACGTATACACCATCCTTGGAAGGGTTCACTGGCGGGCTGACGTATCCAGTCTGCTTGGAAGGATACCCACCATCCTTGAAAGGGTTCACTGGCGGTAGGGCTGGCCCGAATGCCATTTTTCAGGCTTCAAATATTCGTTGGTTTTTCCGAGCGAATATTCGTTCCAGAAAAACACACCATCAAAAAAAATAATAATAATTAATTAAAAGATTACATTTTTTTTTTTGAACGAAGCTCCGAATACTTATTTAAGCTCCGAATACTAATTTTCCGAACGAGTATTCAAATAATTTGGGCCAGCCCTAACTGGCAGGCTGACGTATCCAGTCTGCTTGGAAGGATACCCACCATCCTTGGAAGGGTACACGGGAGGGCTGTCATAGCTGTTGAAGACAAAATTGTGGATCAAAAAAGACTGACTAATAATCCAGTAGCAACATTTATACATGCGGCAGACTTAGTGCGGTTGTCAAAGGTGGATCCAATATCTGGCTGTTACGCACATTAACTATTGTTGGCATTTAAAACTGCAATATACCTTGCATCCTTGGAAAGGTAGCCACCATCTTTGGAAGGGTAACCTGTCTGCTTGGAAGGATACCCACCATACTTGGCAGGGTACACTGTCGGGCTGACATATACACCAGCTTTGGAAGGGTAGAAGGGAGTGCTGACGTATACACCATCCTTGGAAGGGTTCACTGGCGGGGTGACGTATCCAGTCTGCTTGGAAGGATACCCACCATCCTTGAAAGGGTTCACTGGCAGTAGGGCTTGCCCGAATGCCATTTTTCAGGCTTCAAATATTCGTTGGTTTTTACCGAGCGAATATTCAAATATTCGTTCCAGAAAAACACATCAAAAAAAAAAAAAAAAGTAAAATTTAAAAAACGAAGCTCCGGATACTAATTTAAGATCCGAATACTAATTTTCCGAACGAGTATTCAAATAATTTGGGCCAGCCCTAACTGGCAGGCTGACGTATCCAGTCTGCTTGGAAGGATACCCACCATCCTTGGAAGGGTACACGGGAGGGCTGTCATAGCAGTTGAAGACAAAATTGTGGATCAAAAAAGACTGACTAATAATCCAGTAGCAACATTTATACATGCGGCAGACTTAGTGCGGTTGTCAAAGGTGGATCCAATATCTGGCTGTTACGCACATTAACTATTGTTGGCATTTAAAACTGCAATATACCTTGCATCCTTGGAAAGGTAGCCACCATCTTTGGAAGGGTAACCTGTCTGCTTGGAAGGATACCCACCATACTTGGCAGGGTACACTGTCGGGCTGACATATACACCAGCTTTGGAAGGGTAGAAGGGAGTGCTGACGTATACACCATCCTTGGAAGGGTTCACTGGCGGGGTGACGTATCCAGTCTGCTTGGAAGGATACCCACCATCCTTGAAAGGGTTCACTGGCGGTAGGGCTGGCCCGAATGCCATTTTTCAGGCTTCAAATATTCGTTGGTTTTTACCGAGCGAATATTCAAATATTCGTTCCAGAAAAACACACCATCAAAAAAAAAAAAAATAGTAAAATTTAAAAAAACGAAGCTCCGGATACTAATTTAAGATCCGAATACTAATTTTCCGAACGAGTATTCAAATAATTTGGGCCAGCCCTAACTGGCAGGCTGACGTATCCAGTCTGCTTGGACGGATACCCACCATCCTTGGAAGGGTACACGGGAGGGCTGTCATAGCTGTTGAAGACAAAATTGTGGATCAAAAAAGACTGACTAATAATCCAGTAGCAACATTTATACATGCGGCAGACTTAGTGCGGTTGTCAAAGGTGGATACAATATCTGGCTGTTACGCACATTAGCTATTGTTGGCATTTAAAACTGCAATATACCTTGCATCCTTGGAAAGGTAGCCACCATCTTCGGAAGGGTACACAGAAGGGCTTAGGTATGCTGTCTGCTTGGAAGGATACCCACCATCCTTGGCAGGGTACACTGTCGGGCTGACATATACACCAGCTTTGGAAGGGTAGAAGGGAGTGCTGACGTATACACCATCCTTGGAAGGGTTCACTGGCGGTAGGGCTGGCCCGAATGCCATTTTTCAGGCTTCGAATATTTGTTGGTTTTTCCCGAGCGAATATTGGTTCCAGAAAAACACACCATCAAAAACAAAAAATTAAAAAAAAAAAATTAATAATCCCTATATACTCCCTGGAACCGACTTTGACAGTATCTGCATATTTTGTTGAAGATTTACGCGCTCGGAGGTGAAGTAATGGATGCGCTCTGACACTTAGTGATGTCCTCCTTAATGAGCAATACTACTACTACAATATTAACTTTTATATCCAAATATAAAATTATTTGATGACATTATATTGCAGTACTAACTTCTTGCAAAAAAAAAATGTTGAAAAAAAAAAGAAAATAAAAAAAAAAAAACGAAGCTCCGAATACTAATTTAAGCTCCGAATACTAATTTTCCGAACGAGTACTCGAATATTCGAATAATTTGGGCCAGCCCTAACTGGCAGGCTGACGTATCCAGTCTGCTTGGAAGGATACCCACCATCCTTGGAAGGGTACATGGGAGGGCTGTCATAGCTGTTGAAGACAAACTTGTGGATCAAAAAAGACTGACTAATAATCCAGTAGCAACATTTATACATGCGGCAGACTTAGTGCGGTTGTCAAAGGTGGATCCAATATCTGGCTGTTATGCACATTAGCTATTGTTGGCATTTAAAACTGCAATATACCTTGCATCCTTGGAAAGGTAGCCACCATCTTTGGAAGGGTACACAGAAGGGCTTAGGTATCCTGTCTGCTTGGAAGGATACCCACCATCCTTGGCAGGGTACACTGTCGGACTGACATATACACCATCTTTGGAAGGGTAGAAGGGAGTGCTGACGTATACACCATCCTTGGAAGGGTTCACTGGCGGGCTGTCGTATCCTGTCTGCTTGGAATAGTAGCCACCATCTTTGGAAGGGTACGTGGGAGGACTGTCATAGCTGTTGAAGACAAACTTGTGGGTCAAAAAAGACTGATTTATAATCCAGTAGCAACATTCATACATGCGGCAGACTTAGTGCGGTTGTCAAAGGTGGATCCAATATCTTGCCGTTATGCACATTAGCTATTGTTGGCATTTAAAACTACAATATACCTTGCATCCTTGGAAGGGTAGCCACCATCTTTGGAAGGATACACAGAAGGGCTTACGTATCCTGTCTGCTTGGAAGGATACCCACCATCCTTGGCAGGGTACACTGTCGGGCTGACATATACACCATCTTTGGAAGGGTAGAAGGGAGTGCTGACGTATATACCATCCTTGGAAGGGTTCACTGGTGGGCTGACGTATCCAGTCTGCTTGGAATAGTAGCCACCATCTTTGGAAGGGTACGTGGTAGGGCTTACATATCCTGTCTGCTTGGAATGGTAGCCACCATCTTTGGAAGGGTACATGGGAGGACTGTCATAGCTGTTGAAGACAAACTTGTGGGTCAAAAAAGACTGACTAATAATCCAGTAGCAACATTTATACATCCAGCAGACTTAGTGCGGTTGTCAAAGGTGGATCCAATATCTGGCTGTTATGCACATTAGCTATTGTTGGCATTTAAAACTACAATATACCTTGCATCCTTGGAATGGTAGCCACCATCTTTGGAAGGGTACACAGAAGGGCTTATGTATCCTGTCTGCTTGGAAGGATACCCACCATCCTTGGCAGGGTACACTGTCGGGCTGACATATACACCATCTTTGGAAGGGTAGAAGGGAGTGCTGACGTATACACCATCCTTGGAAGGGTTCTCTGGCGGGCTGTCGTATCCTGTCTGCTTGGAATAGTAGCCACCGTCCTTGGAAGGGTACGTGGGAGGACTGACGTACCTGTTGATGACATAATTGTGGATAAAAACAAACTAATAATCCAGTAGCAACATTTATACATCAATCAAACTTAGTGCAGTTGTCAAAGATGGATCGAATATCTTTCTGTTATTCATTAACTATAATTTTGTTTATTCACATTAGGTCACAGAGTGCAACTTTGTTGTTGGGCATTTAAAAATATCACATACCTCTTATCCTGGGAAGGGTTCACGGGAGGGCTGACGTATCCAGTCTGCTTGGAAGGGTTCACGGGAGGGCTGACATACCTTATGGAGAAGGAGAAAGGCTTGTGATGCAAAATACCGTTTGATAGTAGAGCAGCAACATTTATATACACAGGTCACAGACTAACTTTACCGTTGAGCATTTAAAACTACAATATACCTCATATCCTGGGAAGGGTTCACGGGAGGGCTGATGTATCCATTCTGCTTGGAAGGGCTGACATACCTCATGGAGGAGAAACAGCAACATTAATATACACACAGGTTATAGATTGTAAATGTACCATTGAGCATTTAAAACTACACTATACTTTCTATCCTTAGAAGGGTTCTCAGGAGGGCTCACGTATCCAGTCTGCTTGGAAGGGTTCACGGAAGGTCTGAAATACCTTATGGAGAAGGAGAATGGCTTGTGATGCACAAGACTGTTTGATAGTAGATCAGAAACATTTATATACACACAGGTCACAGACTAACTTTACCGTTGAGGATTTAAAACTACACTATACCTCATATCCTTGGAAGGGTTCATGGGAGGGCTGATGCACCAAGAATCATGGGAAGGGTACATTGCCTGGCTGACATACCTTATGGAAAAGGAGAAACAGCAACATTTATATACAAGTAATAATAATACTAATGTAACTTTACCGTTGAGCATTTAAAACTGCCATATACCTCATATCCTGGTAAGGGTACACAGGACGGCTGATGTATCCAGTCTGCTTGGAAGGGTTCACGGGAGGGCTGATGTACCTTATGGAGAAGGAGAAACAGCAACATTAATATACACACAGGTCATAGATTGTAAATATACCGTTGAGCATTTAAAACTACAATATACTTTGTGTCCTTAGAAGGGTTCTCAGGAGGGCTCACGTATCCAGTCTGCTTGGAAGGGTTCACGGGAGGGCTGATGTATACAGTCTGCTTGGAAGGGTTCACAGGAGGGCTGATGTATACAGTCTGCTTGGAAGGGTACAAGGGAGGGCTGTCGTACCTTATGGAGAAGGAGAAAGGCTTGTGATGCAAAATACTGTTTGATAGTAGAGCAGCAACATTTATATACAGGTCCTTCTCAAAATTAGCATATTGTGATAAAGTTGATTATTTTCCATAATGTAATGATACCAATTGAACTTTTATATATTTTAGATTCATTCCACACCAACTGAAATATTTAAGGTCTTTTGTCGTTTTAATACTGATGATTTTGGCATACAGCTCATGAAAACCCCAAATTCCTATCTCAAAATTAGCATATCATGAAAAGGTACTCTAAACGAGCTCTTAACCTAATCATCTGAATCAACTAATTAACTCTAGACACCTGCAAAAGATTCCTGAGGCTTTTAAAAACTCCCAGCCTGGTTCATTACTCAAAACCACAATCATGGGTAAGACTGCCGACCTGACTGCTGTCCAGAAGGCCATCATTGACACCCTCAAGCAAGAGGGTAAGACACAGAAAGAAATTTCTGAGCGAATAGGCTGTTCCCAGAGTGCTGAATCAAGGCACCTCAGTGGGAAGTCTGTGGGAAGGAAAAAGTGTGGCAGAAAACGCTGCACAACCAGAAGAGGTGACCGGACCCTGAGGAGGATTGTGGAGAAGGGCCGATTCCAGACCTTGGGGACCTGCAGAAGCAGTGGACTGAGTCTGGAGTAGAAACATCCAGAGCCACCGTGCACAGGCGTGTGCAGGAAATGGGCTACAGGTGCCGCATTCCCCAGGTCAAGCCACTTTTGAACCAGAAACAGCGGCAGAAGCGCCTGACCTGGGCTACAGAGAAGCAGCACTGGACTGTTGCTCAGTGGTCCAAAGTACTTTTTTTGGATAAAAGCAAATTTTGCATGTCATTCGGAAATCAAGGTGCCAGAATCTGGAGGAAGACTGGGGAGAAGGAAATGCCAAAATGCCTGAAGTCCAGTGTCAAGTACCCACAGTCAGTGATGGTCTGGGGTGCCATGTCAGCTGCTGGTGTTGGTCCACTGTGTTTTATCAAAGACAGGGTCAATGCAGCTAGCTATCAGGAGATTTGGGAGCACTTCATGCTTCCATCTGCTGAAAAGCTTTATGGAGATGAAGATTTCATTTTTCAACAAGACCTGGCACCTGCTCACAGTGCCAAAACCACTGGTAAATGGTTTACCGACCATGGTATTACTGTGCTCAATTGGCCTGCCAACTCTCCTGACCTGAACCCCATAGAGACTCTGTGGGATATTGTGAAGAGGAAGTTGAGAGACACCAGACCCAACACTGTGGATGAGCTTAAGGCCGCTATCGAAGCATCTTGGGCCTCCATAACACCTCAGCAGTGCCACAGGCTGATTGCCTCCATGCCACGCCGCATTGAAGCAGTCATTTCTGCGAAAGGATTCCCAACCAAGTATTGAGTGCATAACTGAACATAATTATTTGAAGGTTGACTTTTTTGTATTAAAAACACTTTTCTTTTATTGGTCAGATGAAATATGCTAATTTTTTTAGATAGGGATTTTTGGTTTTTCTTTACTTTTTTGCCAAAATCATCAATATTAAAACAATAAAAGGCTTGAACTACTTCAGTTTTGTGTAATGAATCTAAAATATATGAAAGTCTAATGTTTATCAGTACATTACAGAAAATATTGAACTTTATCACAATATGCTAATTTTTTTAGAAGAACCTGTATACATACACAGGTCACAGATTAACTTTACCGTTGAGCATTTAAAACTACACTATACTTTGTATCCTTAGAAGGGTACACAGGATGGCTGATGTATCCAGTCTGCTTGGAAGGGTTCACAGGAGGGCTGACATACCTTAAAGAAGGAGAATGGCTTGTGTTGCAAAATACTGTTTGATAGTAGAGCAGCAACATTTCTATACAGGTCATAGATTGTAACTTTACTGTTGAGCATTTAAAACTACAATATACCTCATATCCTTGGAAGGGTTCTCGGGAGGGCTAACATTCCCAATGTCCATGGAAGGGTAGGTATAGGAGGATTTGTCGGAGTTGGGATCGTAGGTCACAAGGACCCGAGATGGATCATGACTTTGAGAAACATCTGTAGTCCATGAGCTTCTCGCCTGAAGGTCTGAGCCATGACCGGCTCCACCATCAGAGTTACCCGTAGCGCTGAAGTCTGGAAAGAGATTATAAAGTTGTATAACGAGGAGAAGCAGCTTTCAGTTTATGCAGCAAATATATTGAACAAACTCCCAGAAAACGTGAGGTCTGCTGTAAGTCTCTGAAGACTTTTCGGTTTCCATTTTAACCTGTAATTTTTATTCTATTTAAATGTTCTATTCAATCACTTTTCTAATGTGTATTTTAATCTCACCCCTGTAAAGCACTTTGAATGACCTTGTTTCTGAATTGTGCTATAGAAATGAACTTGCCTAAAGTTGTGAATAATCTTTTGGAAGCTTTCTGCAGTAGCCAGATGTTTAACCCCATTTTATAAAGACCTACTGACTGATCATGAAGTAGTTTGATGAAGTGTCAATGGCCCTCAACAATTTAAGAAACTTTAAAATGCAAATGTCTCCTTTAGATTTATTTTGAGGTCAACTAAAATCAAGGTAAGGGAAACTCCCTACATTCGACCCAACTAATTATCTTTGAGAACTTGCAAATTCTAGCCGAGTTACAAACTTAACAAGTTCTTCTGATTCCATGAAGTAAAACTCACCTTTTGTTGCAGGAAAACAAGCGCCACCACTAAACAGCAGCAGACAGATCCAAGAAACCCTGGAAGAGTCAAGAAAAGTAAAGTCATTTACCCAAATGCAATATTCAAAATGGTTCTATTATCATATGCACAGAAATTACATAGCAGTCACTGGCAATGAAATGCTTTACTCCTTGGCTCCTCCAACAGTGCAATATAAGAAAAAGTTAAAGTATAAGTGAGGTTGAAGTTGAGCGATCGTTGAATTATCTGTCACCAACAGTGAAACCAAAATGTCCCCACTCACCTCAAAGACAGACAATTCTCCATGTTTACATCAGCTCCTGTAACTTCTCCTCAGCAGCCTGGTGCCGGTCTGGAGACTAGAAGCGTTGTGCTGTGAGCTGCATGTGGCTCCTCTGCCCTTATATTGATGCTCCACACCTCACTGCACTAATTATCATTGAAGACACCTGGAGCCCAATTAGTACCTGCAGAGGCAGACCCTGTTTTATATCCACAAATTTCACCATATTTATGATAGAAGATCTTTATCTAATCTTAAAGGGTTAGTTCAGGATTTTGGACCTAGGGCCTGATTCTCAAGTTAGCCTGAGTGTTATTTATCATTGGAGACAGTTTTCAACACATTTCATTCAGTCCTTCGAGTTGCAGAGTTGGCTCGTGCTAGGCTAGCGCACGGGATTGGGGTCAAACCTAGCCTGCTACTAAAACAGTCTTACCCACTCCACAGTACACCCGAGGCTAATCAATTATAACGTTAGACTACAGATGTAAATGTCTGTGTTGATAGAATAATTTTAGAAATAAAACCAACCTTGCATATTGCATTTTGAGAGACTCGGTGTGTCTCAGCAGCAGTGTTTATATGCGGCAGCGGCGGACTGATACCTAGGTTACCGAATCTAGGTATTTCACCTGCCGCTGTCATTGCTACAGACGCAGAGTAGCCTACAGTGCACGAAGGAATTTTATTAGCCTATTCAATAAACAAGATATGGCCACGTTTGGAGGACTTAGCGATGCGTCTGCTTTTGAAGATGATTATGAGGAATTTGTTGTATCCGCCAAACCGTACCTGTACGAGCCGGAATACACTGATGAAGAACTGGGAGAGATGGATGCTCAAAGGGCAGAAAGAGAAAGAGCGTCTTTAGAGACGGACAGCCCCCGCTGGAGCTGCAGTAGAGGACCGGGACAGAACAACGGGAGTTTGCAATTAGCCCAGCCAGGTACCTGTAGCTATACCATTAGCTAACGTTGTCACTCTCCAAAATGCATGTCATCATCAATCTATCAGTAGGCTAACATTATGAAAGGGGCAAGCTATTAGCTAGAGTAGCCTACCAAAAGTTATTACCTGTTCATCAGTGCCTGTTGGTGCATCTGAAAAGACGGATATGGCACCGCATTCGTTTTCAGGGATTTCTTATTGTTATTTTCTCGAAGTCGTCCGGTCTGAAATTATCGCTACAAATACACCGTTCGCGAACAGTTTCCGCCGGTGTACTGATGTCCAAGCCAGCAGCAACAAGCCACAGTTGCGTCCTTTCTGGATCTTGCACTGGACATTTGTGGAAACTTTGTGGTGTCCATCTGTAGGGTTTATTTGTACAATTCCTGGATGCACACTGACGCACCATGTTGCCTAGTCGTTCGTTTCAGTTTCTGTCCCATGCTGCTCTGTTTACTTTCTGCTGTAGTGATTCGGTTACATAGCAAAGTAAAATTCCGCTTCTGCTGAGAAAGTAGTCCCTCAAAATGCGACAATTCATGCAATGCGAGGTTGTTTTTATTTCTAACATTATTCTATCAACACAGACATTTACATCGATAGTCTAGCGTTATAATTGATTAGCCTCGGGTGTACTGTGGAGTGGGTAAGACTGTTTTAGTAGCAGCTCTGCTTGACCCCAATCCCGTGCGCTAGCCTAGCACGAGCCAACTCTGCAATTCGAAGGACTGAATGAAATGTGTTGAAAACTGTCTCCAATGATAAATAACACTCAGGCTAACTTGGGAATCAGGCCCTAGGTCCAAAATCCTGAACTAACCCTTTAATCTTATCTTTATCAGTGACTATGTTGACATGCACAATGATACTCATATATTAGGCAAGGCAATTTTATTTATAAAGCACATTTCAGGCACAGGGCCACTCAAGGTGCTTCACAGGGTTAAAATCAAATAAAGAATACAAATACAAAAAAGGAACAAATTTAAAACATGGATAAAAATACAACATTTAAATAAAAGAATTAAAACATTTAAAAAAAAAAAAAAATTACAGGTTAAAAGGGAAACAAGAACGTTTTGAGACACGATTTAAAAGAGCTGAGAGTCTCAGCGGACCTCAGACTCTCTGGCAGTCCGTTCCAGACATTGGGCGCATAAACGCTGAATGCCGCCTCTCCCTGTTTAGTCCTAGCTCTGGGGACTTTTAAAAGACCTGTCCCAGACGACCTAAGGGCTCTGGGCGGCTCATAACGTATCAGCAGATCAGTAATGTATTTTGGCCCTAAACCATTTAAGGCTTTGTAGACCATCATCAATATTTTAAAATCAATTCTTTGAGTGACAGGAAGCCAGTGTAAAGACCTAAGAACTGGGGTAATGTGATCTACTTTTTTGGTCCTATTGAGGACTCGAGCAGCAGCGTTCTGAATCAGCTGAAGCTGTCTGATTGATTTTTTAGGAAGGCCTGCAAAGACACTATTACAGTAGTCAAGTCTACTAAAAATAAATGCATGGACAAGTTTTTCGAAGTCCTGCTGAGATATTAGCCCTTTAATTCTCGATATATTTTTAAGGTGGTAGTAGGCTGACTTAGTAATTGATTTAATGTGTTTTTTGAAATTCAAGTCGGAATCTATCACTACTCCAAGATTTCTAGCTTGGTGTGTGCTTTCTAACATAACAGATTTAAGCTGTGCGCTGACTTTTGATTGTTCATCCCTGGCACCAAAGACAATTACTTCAGTTTTGTCGCTGTTTAATTGAAGAAAGTTGGCACATCCAGTCATTGATTTGTTCAATGCATTTACTTAGTGCTTGAATCGGACTATAGTCTCCTGGTGATATGGTTATGTAAATTTGTGTGTCGTCGACATAATTATGGTAGCATAATTTGTTTTTGTTCATAATCTGAGCTAGCGGTAGCATGTATATGTTAAACAGAAGAGGCCCAAGAATGGAACCTTGGGGGACCCCGCATGTAATATGTGTTCGCTCGGATGTGAAATTGCCTATTGACACATAGTAGTCTCTTTCCTTTAAGTATAATTCAAACCAGTTTAGCACAGTTCCAGAAAGTCCAACACAGTTTGCAAGTCGATCTAGCAATATGCTGTGGCAATATTAACCATTTTAAGGTCAAATTCAGAATAAGAAAAATTGAAATTCCTTATCTACACAGTGACATAGAGTTCACAATAAAACAAAGGCAACATTTGTCTGTCTGTTTGAATTATTGTTAAAGAATTTATTTTATCAAAAAACCCAAGTGTTTTTAATAAAGAGATCGAGTCATGGCAGTCTTCTAAGTCTGGTATATTTTTACTTGCGAGCTTAAGCAAGGGAATCAACATGCATCACAAGTGTAGCATACATGATTGAGACAACGAAATGAACAATAGTACAAGGCTTTATGCATGAAAAATGTGTATGCGAACCAGTCTGTTCGTGTGTCCAGGTCCTTGAGTTTCTAGCAAGATCTGGGGGATGAGTTTTAATTACGGAGACATGAGATGATTCAAGAACTTGATCTTGTACATGAAGTCTCCCCCTCTTTCACCTTGGTCTTTGGTATGTGTGTGTAAAACCAACTGTGTGTATGTGTTTCACAGAATATGTTTTTCCCAGGATACAGGTGTAATAATTCATAGATTGTAATCAAGCAATGCACTGGGAGATTTTAGGGAGTTCTCCTCCATGAACTTTTAACCATCGTGAACACATACGTCATACATATGTATAGAGCCAAAATCTTTGAGGCTCTTAAGTTTACTGGGACAAAGTTCATAGCAGAAAGCATGAATAGTTTTAGTATTAAAATGTTATAATATATAAGGGAACAAAGTTGTGTTAACAATTATAAGCTCCAGTGGATATTTAATATGGCATAATCTTTTTAGATGTTTGGCATTTTCAATGCTTTATTGATAGTGCAAAGAAACAGAGTTGAAATGGGTCAGAGAGGGGAATGACATGCAGAGAACGACCCGGTCTGGATTCTAACCCGGGTCTGCTGTGAGGATGACTGAGCCTCATAGGGGGGGCACTAATAACTCCACCAAAAAGCTCCTTAGCCGTCACATTTTTTGTTGTTGAGCAAGGCAGTGTGTGTTTGTGCTTGTGAGATAGACGCAAAACTACAGCCCTGAATTAACGGATGAAAATAATAAATACATCTACGGCCTTTAAAAGCGTTTAGCTTCAGTGCCCCCGACTCCTGGAACAACTTACAGCAACAAATTAAACTAAATACCTTCATATCTTTTAACCAATTTAAACAAACTATCTTAAATCTGCCAAACTCTACCTGTAACTGTTTTAATTCGACTATATTGTACTTTCACCCATTTAATTTTAATTGCTGCCACTCTTCACCACTATGTAAATGTTTCAATTGTTTTTTTTTCTCTTCACCTGTTGTTGTGTATTTGATGTTTTTGCATTGAATATTGTTTATGTATTGTTGTTTTTCCTTTGAATTTGCTTTGAACTCGACATCATTGTAAATGAGGGTCACCCCTCAATTGGTCTCTCGAGGATAAATAAAAGTTAAATAAAAATAAATAAATAAATAAAGCCCTGAGCCCCGCGGCGCTGACTTCAGGGATGCGACAGATGTGAACGATCTTTCCTGTTAATATGGGAACCTAATTAAGAGCTTTACATCTGAAAATCCTGCTCTTCCCTACGTGCAGTATTCACAATAAAATAAAATAAATAAAAAGTGCCCCTTTACAGAGCCTACGCTGTGTATTAACACCATTTTTCCCAGCATTTGGACTTTTTCCCAACATGCCCCCAAACAATCTTAAAGCTCAATTTTTATCTTGGGTTTACAACCAAGAAAAAGTATGACTGAAATTTTTTGTAAATTCAACCCAGAGGTTCCTCACAAATTGAAGTTCAGACAACAGTAGCAGCTCAGGCTATTATTCAAGATTCCTTGTCATTGTACGAAGGCAAATACAATCTAAATGTTTCACATACAATACAAGGCAAGTTAAAACTAGGTTTGACAATATTAAATCACAAGATGGGTCTGAAGTTCTCAGACCAAAGTTTGTTGGAATGCTCCATTGTGTGGTTCACACCTATCGTTTCCTCTCGTCTGAATCAGTTGAAGAACCAAAATGCAGAAGCTTAAGCCACATAAGAATGTTTTTAACTCATTGGTCAGATGTGTCTGGGTGCCGTGCAGTAACGTAATATTTGAACTGCTCTACAAGGGGTCAGAATTTCCATGTTGCAATTCCAGGAAGTAGACCGTCTCCCTCACCCAGGGGGGGATTACTGCACTTTGTGAATGTACAATTTGAAAGTGGCAATGACGAAAAGGCAGTAAAGTTTAATGATCAGGTTTTTATTTTTCAAACACCAGGAAGGCTGAAGGTCAGTCAGTCACCAAGTTCACCCTGCAACAAAGAAAAAAAAAAACACCACTTAGTCCTCAAGTCAAATACATTGAGTTCAGTTGTTGTTTAATGAAGTGAGATCACAGGACAGCGTATGCAGGTTTCAGAGACAGGCAAAAGTCAAAAACTAATGAGCCTTTGACAGAAAGGCTTTTTAACATTTCTTGACAAAGTCTAATGATTGGTCTATCGAGTTGTCTATCTTCTCGTCCAATCCTCCTCTTCCTCGCTTTCGACCTGCACTATGCCGAAAAAATAATTATGCTCCTGGCCTTGAATGTAACTTGTATCTATGGCTTGGTCAGCTGAGTAAGGTGTTTAACACTAGGCCTTTGTCAAAGATAGATACAGCTCTGTTCCTAGCCTCGTCTTTCTGGGAAAAACATCTATAAACTTACAAGTTTGTGCTATTTCTCTCCCTCCAACTGTCCCTGCTTCAGGGCCTGAAATGACAACATTTTAGATCACATGTTGTTAGTTGATTATTTAAGCGTAAATGTAACATGGTTGGCTATAACATATGATATTGGAATTATTTTTCCTTACAGTTTGACAAATAATAAATCACAAGATGGGTCTGAAGTTCTCAGACCAAAGTTTGTTGGAATGCGCCATTGTGTGGTTCACACCTATCGTTTCCTCTCGTCTGAATCAGTTGAAGAACCAAAATGCAGAAGCTTAAGCCACATAAAAATGTTTTTAACTCATTGGTCAGATGTGTCTGGGGGCCGTGCAGTAACAGTATTTGAACTGCTCTACAAGGGGTCAGAATTTCCATGTTGCAATTCCAGGAAGTAGACCGTCTCCCTCACCCGTTAGCTGGCTACGGGAGCTTTACCCTTAAGACAATTCCTAGTGGACAAAAGGATGGCCTTTGGTCCATTGACCAAAAAATACTTTACAATGGGTTTGTTTTCAGGATGACACACCGGCCAAGGCATATGTCGGATATTGACTCTGATATTGGAATTAAGGCAAGAAAATAACTAAGTCATAGGGGAAGACATGTTTCATATCCTTAAAGAAATACAAGTTCAGAAACAGTTTTGCTTTGTGAATGTACAATTTGAAAGTGGAAATGACGAAAAGGCAGTAAAGTTTTATGATCAGGTTTTTATTTTTCAAACACCAGGAAGGCTGAAGGTCAGTCAGTCACCAAGTTCACCCTGCAACAAAGAAAAAAAAACACTTAGTCCTCAAGTCAAATACATTGAAAATATTATAAGTATAGCTTGCCTTCTAACCTTAATGTCCCTTCATTCCTCCTGTGGACCCTTTCCCTGATGACATGCTTCCTGCGTCGGAGCCCTGAGATGAGGCCTGTGCTTCTGGGGAGTAGTTGATGTGGGTAAGGACTTCTTTTGAGCGCTGGAAGTTGTTGCTGGACTGGATGATGTAAGAGGAAGATACTGAAGGCTGATATATCTTCTGCATCATCATCTTTTTACTACCAGATCCTTTCCCAGAGTCAGCTCCCATCCCCTGCATCTTCATACCACCATTAGATTTGGAAGGGTTCACGGGATGGCTGATGTACCTTATGGAGGAGAAACAGCAACATTAATATACACACACACAGGTTGGAGATTTTAACTTTACTGTTGGGCATTTAAAACTACAATATACCTCCTATCCTGGGAAGGGTTCACGGGAGGACTGATATATCCAGTCTGCTTGGAAGGGTTCACAGGAGGGCTGACGTACCTTATGGAGAAGGAGAAAGGCTTGTGATGCAAAAGACTGTTTGATAGTAGAGCAGCAACATTTATATACACAGGTCACAGACTAACTTTACCGTTGAGCATTTAAAACTACAATATACCTCCTATCCTGGGAAGGGTTCACGGGAGGGCTGATGTATCCAGTCTGCTTGGAAGGGTTCACGGGAGGGCTGTCGTATCTTATAGAGAAGGAGAATGGTTGTGATGCAAAAGATTGTTTGATAGTAGAGCAGCAACATTTCTATACAGGTTGGAGATTGTAACTTTACCGTTGAGCATTTAAAACTACAATATACCTCCTATCATGGGAAGGGTTCACGGGAGGGCCGTCGTACCTTATGGAGAATGGTTGTGATGCAAAAGACTGTAACTTTACCGTTTAGCATTTAAAACTACAATATACCTCATATCCTGGGAAGGGTTCACTGGCCGGCTGACGTATCTAGTCTGCTTGGAATAGTAGCCACCATCTTTGGAAGGGTACGTGGTAGGGCTTACATATCCTGTCTGCTTGGGATGGTAGCCACCATCTTTGGAAGGGTACATGGGAGGACTGTCATAGCTGTTGAAGACAAACTTGTGGATCAAAAAAGACTGACTAATAATCCAGTAGCAACATTTATACATGCGGCAGACTTAGTGCGGTTGTCAAAGGTGGATCCAATATCTTGCCGTTATGCACATAAGCTATTGTTGGCATTTAAAACTACAATATACCTTGCATCCTTGGAAGGGTAGCCACCATCTTTGGAAGGGTACACAGAAGGGCTTACGTATCCTGTCTGTTTGGAAGGATACCCACCATCCTTGGCAGGGTACACTGTCGGGCTGACATATACACCATCTTTGGAAGGGTAGAAGGGAGTGCCGACGTATACACCATCCTTGGAAGGGGTCACTGGCGGGCTGACGTATCCAGTCTGCTTGGAAGGATACCCACCATCCTTGGAAGGGTACACAGAAGGGCTGATGGAGAAGGAGAAACAGCAACATTTATATACACACAGAGGTTGGAGATTGTAACTTTACTGTTGGACATTTAAAACTACAATATACCTCCTATCATGGGAAGGGTTCACGGGAGGGCTGTCGTACCTTATGGAGAATGGTTGTGATGCAAAAGACTGTAACTTTACCGTTTAGCATTTAAAACTACAATATACCTCATATCCTGGGAAGGGTTCACTGGCCGGCTGACGTATCTAGTCTGCTTGGAATAGTAGCCACCATCTTTGGAAGGGTACGTGGTAGGGCTTACATATCCTGTCTGCTTGGGATGGTAGCCACCATCTTTGGAAGGGTACATGGGAGGACTGTCATAGCTGTTGAAGACAAACTTGTGGATCAAAAAAGACTGACTAATAATCCAGTAGCAACATTTATACATGCGGCAGACTTAGTGCGGTTGTCAAAGGTGGATCCAATATCTTGCCGTTATGCACATAAGCTATTGTTGGCATTTAAAACTACAATATACCTTGCATCCTTGGAAGGGTAGCCACCATCTTTGGAAGGGTACACAGAAGGGCTTACGTATCCTGTCTGCTTGGAAGGATACCCACCATCCTTGGCAGGGTACACTGTCGGGCTGACATATACACCATCTTTGGAAGGGTAGAAGGGAGTGCTGACGTATACACCATCCTTGGAAGGGTTCACTGGCGGGCTGTCGTATCCAGTCTGCTTGGAATAGTAGCCACCATATTTGGAAGGGTACACAGAAGGGCTTACGTATCCTGTCTGCTTGGAAGGATACCCACCATCCTTGGCAGGGTACACTGTCGGGCTGACATATACACCATCTTTGGAAGGGTAGAAGGGAGTGCCGACGTATACACCATCTTTGGAAGGGGTCACTGGCGGGCTGACGTATCCAGTCTGTTTGGAAGGATACCCACCATCCTTGGAAGGGTACACAGAAGGGCTGATGGAGAAGGAGAAACAGCAACATGTATATACACACATGTTGGAGATTGTAACTTTACTGTTGGACATTTAAAACTACAATATACCTCCTATCCTGGGAAGGGTTCACGGGAGGACTGATATATCCAGTCTGCTTGGAAGGGTTCACAGGAGGGCTGACGTACCTTAAGGAGAACGAGAAAGGCTTGTGATGCAAAAGACTGTTTGATAGTAGAGCAGCAACATTTCTATACAGGTTGGAGATTGTAACTTTACCGTTGAGCATTTAAAACTACAATATACCTCATATCCTGGGAAGGGTTCACTGGCGGGCTGACGTATCCAGTCTGCTTGGAATAGTAGCCACCATCTTTGGAAGGGTACGTGGTAGGGCTTACATATCCTGTCTGCTTGGAATGGTAGCCACCATCTTTGGAAGGGTACGTGGGAGGACTGTCATAGCTGTTGAAGACAAACTTGTGGATCAAAAAAGACTGACTAATAATCCAGTAGCAACATTTATACATGCGGCAGACTTAGTGCGGTTGTCAAAGGTGGATCCAATATCTTGCCGTTATGCACATTAGCTATTGTTGGCATTTAAAACTGCAATATACCTTGCATCCTTGGAAGGGTAGCCACCATCTTTGGAAGGGTACACAGAAGGGCTTACGTATCCTGTCTGCTTGGAAGGATACCCACCATCCTTGGCAGGGTACACTGTCGGGCTGACATATGCACCATCTTTGGAAGGGTAGAAGGGAGTGCTGACGTATACACCATCCTTGGAAGGGTTCACTGGCGGGCTGTCGTATCCAGTCTGCTTGGAATAGTAGCCACCATATTTGGAAGGGTACACAGAAGGGCTTACGTATCCTGTCTGCTTGGAAGGATACCCACCATCCTTGGCAGGGTACACTGTCGGGCTGACGTATACACCATCTTTGGAAGGGTAGAAGGGAGTGCCGACGTATACACCATCCTTGGAAGGGGTCACTGGCGGGCTGACGTATCCAGTCTGTTTGGAAGGATACCCACCATCCTTGGAAGGGTACACAGAAGGGCTGATGGAGAAGGAGAAACAGCAACATTTATATACACACAGAGGTTGGAGATTGTAACTTTACTGTTGGACATTTAAAACTACAATATACCTCCTATCATGGGAAGGGTTCACGGGAGGGCTGTCGTACCTTATGGAGAATGGTTGTGATGCAAAAGACTGTAACTTTACCGTTTAGCATTTAAAACTACAATATACCTCATATCCTGGGAAGGGTTCACTGGCCGGCTGACGTATCTAGTCTGCTTGGAATAGTAGCCACCATCTTTGGAAGGGTACGTGGTAGGGCTTACATATCCTGTCTGCTTGGGATGGTAGCCACCATCTTTGGAAGGGTACATGGGAGGACTGTCATAGCTGTTGAAGACAAACTTGTGGATCAAAAAAGACTGACTAATAATCCAGTAGCAACATTTATACATGCGGCAGACTTAGTGCGGTTGTCAAAGGTGGATCCAATATCTTGCCGTTATGCACATAAGCTATTGTTGGCATTTAAAACTACAATATACCTTGCATCCTTGGAAGGGTAGCCACCATCTTTGGAAGGGTACACAGAAGGGCTTACGTATCCTGTCTGCTTGGAAGGATACCCACCATCCTTGGCAGGGTACACTGTCGGGCTGACATATACACCATCTTTGGAAGGGTAGAAGGGAGTGCTGACGTATACACCATCCTTGGAAGGGTTCACTGGCGGGCTGTCGTATCCAGTCTGCTTGGAATAGTAGCCACCATATTTGGAAGGGTACACAGAAGGGCTTACGTATCCTGTCTGCTTGGAAGGATACCCACCATCCTTGGCAGGGTACACTGTCGGGCTGACATATACACCATCTTTGGAAGGGTAGAAGGGAGTGCCGACGTATACACCATCTTTGGAAGGGGTCACTGGCGGGCTGACGTATCCAGTCTGTTTGGAAGGATACCCACCATCCTTGGAAGGGTACACAGAAGGGCTGATGGAGAAGGAGAAACAGCAACATGTATATACACACATGTTGGAGATTGTAACTTTACTGTTGGACATTTAAAACTACAATATACCTCCTATCCTGGGAAGGGTTCACGGGAGGACTGATATATCCAGTCTGCTTGGAAGGGTTCACAGGAGGGCTGACGTACCTTAAGGAGAACGAGAAAGGCTTGTGATGCAAAAGACTGTTTGATAGTAGAGCAGCAACATTTCTATACAGGTTGGAGATTGTAACTTTACCGTTGAGCATTTAAAACTACAATATACCTCATATCCTGGGAAGGGTTCACTGGCGGGCTGACGTATCCAGTCTGCTTGGAATAGTAGCCACCATCTTTGGAAGGGTACGTGGTAGGGCTTACATATCCTGTCTGCTTGGAATGGTAGCCACCATCTTTGGAAGGGTACGTGGGAGGACTGTCATAGCTGTTGAAGACAAACTTGTGGATCAAAAAAGACTGACTAATAATCCAGTAGCAACATTTATACATGCGGCAGACTTAGTGCGGTTGTCAAAGGTGGATCCAATATCTTGCCGTTATGCACATTAGCTATTGTTGGCATTTAAAACTGCAATATACCTTGCATCCTTGGAAGGGTAGCCACCATCTTTGGAAGGGTACACAGAAGGGCTTACGTATCCTGTCTGCTTGGAAGGATACCCACCATCCTTGGCAGGGTACACTGTCGGGCTGACATATGCACCATCTTTGGAAGGGTAGAAGGGAGTGCTGACGTATACACCATCCTTGGAAGGGTTCACTGGCGGGCTGTCGTATCCAGTCTGCTTGGAATAGTAGCCACCATATTTGGAAGGGTACACAGAAGGGCTTACGTATCCTGTCTGCTTGGAAGGATACCCACCATCCTTGGCAGGGTACACTGTCGGGCTGACGTATACACCATCTTTGGAAGGGTAGAAGGGAGTGCCGACGTATACACCATCCTTGGAAGGGGTCACTGGCGGGCTGACGTATCCAGTCTGTTTGGAAGGATACCCACCATCCTTGGAAGGGTACACAGAAGGGCTGATGGAGAAGGAGAAACAGCAACATGTATATACACACATGTTGGAGATTGTAACTTTACTGTTGGACATTTAAAACTACAATATACCTCCTATCCTGGGAAGGGTTCACGGGAGGACTGATATATCCAGTCTGCTTGGAAGGGTTCACAGGAGGGCTGACGTACCTTAAGGAGAACGAGAAAGGCTTGTGATGCAAAAGACTGTTTGATAGTAGAGCAGCAACATTTATATACACAGGTCACAAACTAACTTTACCGTTGAGCATTTAAAACTACAATATACCTCCTATCCTGGGAAGGGTTCACGGGAGGGCTGATGTATCCAGTCTGCTTGGAAGGGTACAAGTGAGAGCTGTCGTACCGTATGGAGAAGGAGAAAGGCTTGTGATGCAAAAGACTGTTTGATAGTAGAGCAGCAACATTTCTATACAGGTTGGAGATTGTAACTTTACCGTTGAGCATTTAAAACTACAATATACCTCATATCCTGGAAAGGGTTCACTGGCGGGCTGACGTATCCAGTCTGCTTGGAATAGTAGCCACCATCTTTGGAAGGGTACGTGGTAGGGCTTACATATCCTGTCTGCTTGGAATGGTAGCCACCATCTTTGGAAGGGTACGTGGGAGGACTGTCATAGCTGTTGAAGACAAACTTGTGGATCAAAAAAGACTGACTAATAATCCAGTAGCAACATTTATACATGCGGCAGACTTAGTGCGGTACACTATACTTTGTATCCTTAGAAGGGTACACGGGATGGCTGTTGTATCCATTCTGCTTGGAAGGGTTCACGGGAGTGCTGACATACCTTATGGAGGAGAAACAGCAACATTAATAGACACACAGGTTATAGATTGTAAATATACCGTTGAGCATTTCAAACTACACCATACTTTGTATCCTTAGAAGGGTTCTCAGGAGGGCTGATGTATTCAGTCTGCTTGAAAGGGCTGACATACCTTATGGAGAAGGATAATGGCTTGTGATGCAAAAGACTGTTTGATAGTAGAGCAGCAACATTCCTATACAGGTTAGAGATTGTAACTTTACTGTTGAGCATTTAAAACTACAATATGTCTGTGTGTAAATGTTGTTGCCTTTGTTGTTGTGTTGTCCTGCTTGTTGTTTTTTGTATGAGACCAAAGACGAATCTCCTCACCGTGGACAATAAAGATTTAACTAACTAACATATACCTCATATCCTTGGAAGGGTTCATGGGAGGGCTGACGCACCCAGAATTGTGGGAAGGGTACATTGCCTGGCTGACATACCTTATGGAAAATGAGAAACAGCAACATTTATATACAAGTAATAATAATACTAATGTAACTTTACCGTTGAGCATTTAAAACTGCCATATACCTCATATCCTGGGAAGGCTTCACGGGATGGCTGACATACCTTAAAGAAGGAGACTGGCTTGTGATGCAAAAGACTGTTTGATAGTAGAGCAGCAACATTTCTATACAGGTTAGAGATTGTAACTTTACTGTTGAGCATTTAAAACTACAATATACCTCATATCCTTGGAAGGGTTCTCGGGAGGGCTAACATTCCCAATGTACATGGAAGGGTAGGCATATGAGGATTTGTCGGAGTTGGGATCGTAGGTCACAAGGACCCGAGATGGATCATGACTTTGAGAAACATCTGTAGTCCATGAGCTTCTTGCCTGAAGGTCTGAGCCATGACCGGCTCCACCATCAGATTTACCCGTAGCGCTGAAGTCTGGAAAGAGATTATAAAGTTGTATAACGAGGAGAAGCAGCTTTCAGTTTATGCAGCAAATATATTGAACAAACTCCCAGAAAACGTGAGGTCTGCTGTAAGTCTCTGAAGACTTTTGTGTTTCCATTTTAACCTGTAATTTTTATTCTATTTAAATGTTCTATTCAATCACTTTTAAACGTTGATTTCTATTCATTCGCTTTTCTAATGTGTATTTTAAGCTCACCCCTGTAAAGCACTTTGAATGACCTTGTTTCTGAATTGTGCTATAGAAACGAACTTGCCTAAAGTTGTGAATAATCTTTTGGAAGCTTTCTGCAGTAGCTAGATGTTTAACCCCATTTTATAAAGACCTACTGACTGATCATGAAGTAGTTTGATGATGAAGTGTCAATGGCCCTCAACAATTTAAGAAACTTTAAAATGCAAATATCTCCTTTAGATTTATTTTGAGGTCAACTAAAATCAAGGTAAGGGAAACTCCCTACATTCGACCCAACTAATTATCTTTGAGAACTTGCAAATTCTAGCCGAGTTACAAACTTAACAAGTTCTTCTGATTCCATGAAGTAAAACTCACCTTTTGTTGCAGGAAAACAAGCACCACCACTAAACAGCAGCAGACAGATGCAAGAAACCCTGGAAGAGTCAAGAAAAGTAAAGTCATTTACCCAAATGCAATATTCAAAATGGTTTAATTATCATATGCACAGAAATTACATAGTCACTGGCAATGAAATTCTTTACTCCTTGGCTCCTCCAACAGTGCAATATAAGAAAAAGTTAAAGTATAACTGAGCTTGAAGTTGAGCGATCGTTGAATTATCTGTCACCAACAGTGAAACCAAAATGTCCCCACTCACCTCAAAGACAGACAATTCTCCATGTTTGCCTCAGCTCCTGTAACTTCTCCTCAGCAGCCTGGTGCCGGTCTGGAGACTAGAAGCGTTGTGCTGTGAGCTGCATGTGGCTCCTCTGCCCTTATATTGATGCTCCACACACTCACTGCACTAATTATCATTGAAGACACCTGGAGCCCAATTAGTACCTGCAGAGGCAGACCCTGTTTTATATCCACAAATTTCACCATATTTATGATAGAATATCTTTATCTAATCTTAATCTTATCTTTATCAGTGACTATGTTGACATGCACAATGATACTCATATATTAACCGTTTTAAGGTCAAATTCAGAATAAGAAAAATTGAAATTCCTTATCTACACAGTGACATAGAGTTCACAATAATACAAAGGCAACATTTGTCTGTCTGTTTGAATTATTGTTAAAGATTTTTTTTTATCAAAAAACCCAAGTGTTTTTAATAAAGAGATCGAGTCATGGCAGTCTTCAAAGTCTGGTATATTTTTACTTGCGAGCTTAAGCAAGGGAATCAACATGCATCACAAGTGTAGCATACATGATTGAGACAACGAAATGAACAATAGTACAAGGCTTTATGCATGTAAAATGTGTATGCGAACCAGTCTGTTCGTGTGTCCAGGTCCTTGAGTTTCTAGCAAGATCTGGGGGATGAGTTTTAATTACGGAGACATGAGATGATTCAAGAACTTGACCTTGTACATAAAGTCTCCCCCTCTTTCACCTTGGTCTTTGGTATGTGTGTGTAAAACCAACTGTGTGTATGTGTTTCACAGAAGATGTTTTTCACAGGATACAGGTGTAATAATTCATAGATTGTAATCAAGCAATGCACTGGGAGATTTTAGGGAGTTCTCCTCCATGAACTTTTAACCATCGTGAACACATACGTCATACATCTGTATAGAGCCAAAATCTTTGAGGCTCTTAAGTTTACTGGGACAAAGTTCATAGCAGAAAGCATGAATAGTTTTAGTATTAAAATGTTATAATATATAAGGAAACAAAGTTTTGTTAACAATTATAAGCTCCAGTGGATATTTAATATGGCATTTTCAATGCTTTATTGATAGTGCAAAGAAACGGGTCAGAGAGGGGAATGACATGCAGAGAACGACCCGGGCTGGATTCTAACCCGGGTCTGCTGTGAGGATGACTGAGCCTCATTGGGGGGGCACTCTAATAACGCCACCAAAAAGCTCCTTAGCCGTCACATTTTTTGTTGTTGAGCAAGGCAGTGTGTGTTTGTGCTTGTGAGATAGGCGCAAAACTACAGCCCTGAATTAACGGATGAAAATAATAAATACATCTACGGCCTTTAAATAAATAAAGCCCTGAGCCGCGCAGCGCTGACTTCAGGGATGCGACAGATGTGAACGATCTTTCCTGTTAATATGGGAACCTAATTAAGAGCTTTACATCTGAAAATCCTGCTCTTCCCTACGTGCAGTATTCACAATAAAATAAAATGTGCCCCTTTACAGAGCATATGCTGTGTATTGTCAAGTAATCTGAATCCCTAACTGCTCCTCACCATCTCTGGCATAAAGCCATAATAATGCTTTGTACCAGTATGCCTCTTGGAGGCTCCTGACCACCTCTGGGAGAAAGCCATAATAATGCTTTCTTACCAGTAGGCCTCTTTGCAAGGCCCGGGACAAGGCTCTGAATATACCAAGCGACTTAAAGGTAGTATATAATCATGCTAAACACAGAGATTATAACCATATGTAACCGCATGCAAGCTAAAGCTATGAAGTAAAAATGTAATGAATTATGTTGTTACCATGAAATGGTTGATTGATGTATTAATGAATAGTATTATTTAGAAGTACTATGATGTGTCCTTATGTTAGAAGTATAGTCAGACAAGTGCTGTCAAGCGTTCAGGTGACAGGGTGCGGCACAGGAAGCTGGCAGCATCCTGTATAACATCGTGCTCATGTCTGTCCCTCAAGCTCGTACAGAGCTGGGTAAAACAGCTTTTCAGTGTTTTGCGCCGTCGGCATGGAATAACCTGCAGAAGCAGCTTAAGCTTCAGCACCTAGTAACTCTGAACGAATTTAAGGCTGTTGTTCAGAGTTTGAAGTTGGACTCCATCGGAAATTGTGAATGTTTTTAGTTAAGAATCTTATTTTTTTTATGTTTTACAACTGCTCTTAATATCGAACTTGTATTTTGTAATGTGTTTTATGTGTAACTGTGTTCTGCTGTACATCTTGGCCAGGTCTCTCTTGTAAAAGAGATTTTAATCTCAATGAGACTAACCTGGTTAAATAAAGGATAAATAAAAATAAAATAAGCAGGTGTCAAGATAAGAATCTAAGTAGAAAGTTATTATTGTAGCCATGAGAGAAGTAGGTAACCAAATATTGCATCTCAGCAAAAGCAAGCGGGGAAAGAGAGAGGGGGGAAGGGGTAGGCTAGCAACAGATATTCATCATAAAATTGTGAGAGATATAAGGCAAGGTTTTGCGGAGAAAGAGTCAGTTAAGCCTCGTCGGACCTCGGAAGCAAGCAGACCTAGGACCGACCACCCCGGAGAAGCAAGCTACGGACGAAGTAAAGGACTTAGTCTCTGAAAAGAACTTAAGTCTCTGGACGAGATAGAGAAAAGAGCAGCAAAGACATCGCAAGACTTAAGCCGGGAACACACCGCACTGGCCGCGCGGCGAGATTACATACAAAGTCAATGTACTAGCGCGTGGCCGCGCGTCCACCCAATAATCGGCGTCCAGCGGCCGGCGGCGGGCTCTTGCGCGGCGCGTGGCCACGCCTCATGAGCCGTGCCATCGAAGGAGCGTGAATCGAAGGCTTGTGCGGCGAACACGGCGCCGCAGAAAAAGATGGAAAATTCCATCTTTTTCTGCGGCGCCGCCGAGCGCCGCGCCGCCTCAGCCAATCATCGTTGAGATTGCCCGGTGGTCTGCAAGACGAGGTGGGCGTGTGGAGTGAGGACATCGGGCTTCCAATACATTCTGCAAATATGTGTATTTTGCATCTGTTTAGCTGTTGGTTGTACTTTAGCCAAGGTAGCGCCGGTTAGCATAGTGAAACTCACCAAGCTGTGTGCTGTTCCTGAGGATTATATGAACCCAAACTTGACGGCGGTGTCCGTGTGGAATTCCAATATAGTGCAGCGAAGAACCGGTGTTGTCCTCCGTCAGCCGGCACACTTTCACTTTCAGGTAGGCTGATGTTTGCCTTTATTTTTGCCGCTGAGCACACACTGCTGTTGTTAATGTGTTTAGTAGGCCTATGTTGCTGAATTGCTGTTAATGTGTAATTTGCGATCGGGGTGCGTCTTCATGCTGTTTTAATGTTATTTGTGACATGACTGCCGCTGGTTACACAGTGAACCTACATCTGTATTTTTTGGCACAGCGGGACCATGTTGTTGTTGTTGCACCGTAAGTGTGACGGGTCTGATTTCGGCGTCGGCGTCAGGAATATATGGCCCAATATGATCAAGCGGCGAGCCTCTTTCGATCACGCGGCCAACCGCCGCCTTCGATGTGGCGGCCGGCGGCCGCGGCTGCGGTGAATATGGCCCAATATGACCCAAATGGTCAAGCGGCGAGCCTCCTGCGTTCACGCGGCCAACCGCCGCAGGCGGCCAGTGCGGTGTGTTCCCGGCTTTAGAGAACTCAACACCCTTCATCAGCTGAATCACAGAGGGCCGACAAGAAGATAGCTTAACCACTTCCAACCAGCTGAAGGGACAATTAGGAGAACTCTTTGTTTCAACGCTCACACTGTTGGACTGAGTGAATCAAGACCGGACGGCTAGGAGGTTTGGAAGGCTGAGCCTGACTAAGCTCCCCTCTCCTCTCCTCTTAGGAGAACTTTCTGAGACTTTGTACAAAGTTTGTGAGGATCTCCGTGCAGTTCCCAGACAACGGTGAAGGAGAAGTTGCTAGGCCAAGTGACTTTCCCTCTGCCTCTCCACAACCCAACCGGATACCAATATTCCCCGCTTCAGCTCTGCTGCATAAGGTTAGATATTAGACGATAGAGTAGGGACCATTGTGAGAATAGCCAACCAATGTAAGTAATCATTTTGAATCTGAATTGAGCTGTATGCCTTTAATAGCAATAAAGCATTTAATCTTCATTTAACACGTTGTTGTGGACCTTGGATCATTATCTTTTCTAAGGTTGTAATTTACTAGGTGAAGTGTGTTCTTACATCTACAAAAGGTTCTTATAGGTTACTTCTAGCCCTTTAAACTAAACATACCCTTATGGCCTGCTGTCCTGGCCATTAAAACCCTATCCTAGAAACCATACCAAGAGCCTGGATCATTTAGAGGAGAGCTGCCGTTAACTGATGCGACTGGTGTGGTAGTAAGACCCGAGGGCTATTCGGTCCTACTGCTGGGCCAGTGTAAGCAGGGTAGACATCAGGACGAAGGCAGTTAGAAAGCCAGGTGTGTCTCCTCGCCACCAGCTTAATTATTCCTAGTTTATCCTTGAACGAGTAAGACTCTCAGGTGATAGGAATCGGACCCTTTAAACGGAGAGCTGGTACCAGAACCTCCTGTACAGGGGTAACATGAACTCTGGGATCTAACAGTATTAACACCATTTTTCCCAGCAGTAGACAGATTCACAAGCATTCTCCAGAATTGTTGACTTTTTCCAACATGCCCCCAAACAATCTTAAAGCTTAATTTTTATTATCTTGGGTTTACAACCAAGAAAAAGTACAACTCCCTGACATATTTTGTAAATACAACCCAGAGGTTCCTCACAAATTGAAGTTCAGACAACAGTAGCAACTCAGGCTATTATTCAAGATTAATTTTGTCAAGTAGGTAAATAAAATCTAAATGTTTCACATAAAATACATGGCAAGTTAAAACTAGGTTTGACAAAATATTAAATCACAAGATGGGTCTGAAGTTCTCAGACCAAAGTTTGTTGGAATGCTCCATTGTGTGGTTTACACCTATAGTTTCCTCTCGTCTGAATCAGTTGAAGAACCAAAATGCAGAAGCTTAAGCCACATAAGAATGTTTTGAACTCATTGGTCAGATGTGTCTGGGGGCAGTGCAGTAACGTAGTATTTGAACTGCTCTACAAGGGGTCAGAATTTCCATGTTGCAATTCCAGGAAGTAGACTGTCTCCCGCACCCAGGGGGGGATTACTGCACAGGCTCACCAGGCACAGGCCCAGGGGCCCAAGGGCTCAGAAGGGCCCTAAGCCAGAGATACTGATATTAACTTTTCATGTTGCATAGTCAAAGAGCTCACTCATGTCAATGACAGGGTCCAAAAAGGAATAGCCTAAATATAAGGATATTCATTAAAATTTAACAAGATAGAAATCCTCATGGACCCCTCAACTAGCAGGGGAGAAATACAAAAGTTAAAAACAATAGCATTAGTAGCTCTGTCTAAGGGGCTCCATGAGGGGCCTTTAAGGCCCTCTCACACATACAGAAATAAGCTGTCTGCTAATAAAAATAAGCTATCCACCCTTTATCTGTTGAGATGGGCCCCTCCATCATGGAACATGGGTCTGCAGACCAATCTACTGTACTGTTTTTACAGTTTGCAGAGTAAAGAGTGCTGCCTGTCTGAAAAATAATGTTCCTTCTTCATCTCAGGATTTGATATAGCCTCTAAATGTTCCTCTCAAAGTGCTCCAGATTGACGCATTTTACTTTAAAAAGGTCCCCCCCCCCCAACATGGTACGTCCAACAGTATCCCAAAATCCTTTGGGAAACACCGGCTTCCTTAATATGTTTTTGCCATTCATTGTATGTATCTGTGCGAGAAAGTCAGTGTACCTGACTGGATAGGGGGGCTTTAAGAGTTTGTGCCCAGGGGCCCATTATCTCATAATCCGTCTATGCCCTCACCCGTTAGCTGGCTACGGGAGCTTTACCCCTAAGACAATTCCTAGTGGACTAAAGGATGGCCTTTGGTCCAAAAAAATACTTTAAAAAAAATGTTTAGATGTGCAAACCATGTGGTGGTGTCTCATCAAAAGCCAAGGTATGTCAGAATTACACAATGGGTTTGTTTTCAGGATGACACACCGGACAAGGAATATGTCGGATATTGGTGTTGGAATTATGGCAAGAAAAGAACTAAGTCATAGGGGAAGACATGTTTCATATCCTTAAAGAAAGGAGAAGTTCAGAAACAGTTCTGCTTTGTGAATGTACAATTTGAAAGTGGAAGACGAAAAGGCAGTAAAGTTTTATGATCAGGTTTTTATTTTTCAAACACCAGGAAGGCTGAAGGTCAGTCAGTCACCAAGTTCACCCTGCAACAAAGAAAAAAAAAAAAAAAAAGAAACCACTTAGTCCTCAAGTCAAATACATTGACTAACTTTAGTTTGCCTTCTAACCTCAAAGTTATAGTCTGCAAACAATATTGAAGTAAGCAAGTAGATTTGATAACTAAAGATTGCCTTCTAACCTCAATGTCCCTTCATTCCCCCTTTGGAACCCTTTCTCTGATGACATGCTTTCTTCGTCGAAGGCCTGTGCTTCTGGGGAGTAGTCGATTTTTCCTTGTATCTTGGGTTCCTTGTATCTTTGGAAGGGTACATGGGAGGGCTGCCGTACCTTATGGAGAAGGAGAAAAGGCAATATTTATACACAGGTCATAGATTGTAAATATACCGTTTGGCATTTAAAACTACAATATACCTCATATCCTGGGAAGGGTACACTGGATGGCTGATGTATCCAGTCTCCTTGGAAGGGTTCACTGGATGGCTGACATACCTTATGGAGAAGGAGAAAGGCTTATGATGCAACAGATTGTTTAATAGAGTAGCAACATTAATACACAGCAGACTGTGTGCAGTCAAATATGAATCCATTAAGTCTACACTCACAATGTTGATTGAATGATGACATTAGGTCACAGACTAACTTTACCTGCATTTTAAACTACCATATACCTTGTATCCTGGGAAGGGTTCATTGGAGGGCTGAGGTGTATACTACGAAACAAACTCAACAGAGCCCGGCTCTCTTTTTTTAAATCTGGTTCAACATAAACACATACCCTCGCTCAGAGCTAACCGGTATCACGGAGGAAGTTATCAACCCCTTATGTTGAACAAGGGTTTCAGCTTCAGGCTTTGTGCGCGTCCCCATGAAAGGGGGCGTTTGACCCGTCATTTGACTCTGCATCTGCACAAAATGGACTGATCTTGTGCCGCTAACTTTACACAAACGGACTGATTGCGAGCAGCTGAGTAAAACAAAAGTGTCGCCAACTTCATTCAAGAGGAAGAGTTTGTCAGTCTGAATTATTACAGCAGAAAACAGAGCTGAAAACTCTTACTGCAAATAAGGAGAGTGGAATGCTGCCAGCATGGAAATTATTTATTTATCTTGCCGATTGTTCTCGCAGTGCGCAACAGTATAAAACAATGAAACGTTGAACTCGGATTTAAACACTATACCATTTAGCCTAATATATATATAGGCTACTTCGCTATATTCATAGCACTACGCCTATAGTTCCACGCTTAAGAATGTAATTTAAGTCTGACACTGTCCCCAAATAAATAGCCTATGGAAAATCACTTTAGTTTTGGGCCACATCATAATGAATACAATTTTGATTTAGACTATTAGTCTTTTATTTGAATCTACAAATACCAATAGGCCTACATTAAAAAAACCTGTCGTCTGCATTTTTCGGACAAATATGAATCTACTGAGAGAAGCTTAACCTGCGAGTCTGCAACGATGTCCGAACTGTGACAGCTGTCACGTCCCAACTGTAATCGCTACTGATGAAAAGAAAGAAGCCCACAGTGAAATAATGTTGCAACCTGTGATTTTATAGAACGCTTTATTAAGAGCCAGTGTGTGTAGATCTCCAGGTAAAATCATTTGAGGTGAGAGCATAGAGTGGCGCTGCATACAGTAGGTCTAGGCTTTTTAAAATTTTCTGCATCAATAACTGTATGCATGTGGCAAAAAGCCCCAGCGCGATGTGACGGTTCACTCTGCTGTAAGCCTTATGTCACGGCTTCGGTTCGTTCATTATATTACTGATCGATAAGTTCACTTATTTAATGAGTTTCCTCAGTGAGAATGTATCGCTCAGACAATATAGTCAGGTCCGCGGGATTTCAAAATGTGTAGTTTCCTTAAAGGGCAGCGCGCTAAGAGCCGAATTTAAGCTCAAACTCTGAAACAAACTGCTCTGAGCAGGTTAGCCGTGCAGCCTCTGTTACCACGGTGATTTAGCCAGGTAAAAAGAGCGCCACCTTTCGTGATACTGAATTCTGGCTTTCGACTCAACAGACCTCGCTCAGCCCTTAATCTCGCATCATAGTATACCCCTCAGACGTAGCATATGGAGAAGGAGAAACAGCAACATTTATATACAGGTCATTATATTGTAAATTTAATGTTGGGCATTTAAAAACACAATACACCTCATATCCTGGGAAGGGTCCACAGGAGGGCTGACATATCTACCATCTTTGGAAGGGTACATGGGAGGGCTGATGTAGCATATGGAGAAATAGCAATATTTATAAACACACATCAGATTGTAAATTTACCATAGGGCATTTAAAACTACACTATACCTCATATCCTGGGAAGGGTACACGGGAGGGCTGATGTATCCAGTCTGCTTGGAAGGGTACATGGAAGGGCTGACATACCTTATTGAGAAGGAGAAACATTTATATACACAGGTCACAAATTCTAAATTTTCCGTTGGATATTTAACCCTCGTGTGACCTTAACTTTGTGTACACTCATGACCTTAGAGGACAAAAACGTCCTCTCCCTCTACACTGCCATAAAAACATTATACAGTAATGTTTTTTTTTAACAAACCTTTTATCCCACTTGACCTCTTTACATACATATCAAATATTAATTAATTTGTAATTGCTTTTAACCCTTTACATGCATGCTTATGTGATGACGCGAGCCATTTTTATTTAAAAAAAACACAATTGAAAAATTTCTCATATAATAGATGCAAAGTGGATTTTTTTGAGTGGGACAATCAGACTCTAGGATATGTTAATGATTTGCAATAAAACTGCTTTTGATACATGTTTAGTATTTGTGCAGTCACAGATGCAAATAAATACTCACTCGTCCTCTCCCTAAAAAACATTATACAGTAATATTTTTCTACTTTTTTTTTGAAAACCGTTTATCCCACTTGACCTCTTTACATATATATCAAATATTAATTCATTTTCAGTTGCTTTTGACCTTTTATTTCCAGTTTCTTTGATGATGTCAACAAAGTAAACCTGCAGCCACCTGAAAACCCACAAATTGCACCTTACAGCTGCACACATATGCATGCGCACAAAGACACACACACACCACTCTAAGGTATCCATATGGATCCACACTTTCCATTAATTTCTCATATTTCTTATGTTTAGGCCTGCAACTCTAAAAAATTACAAAAAAGGTTTTAGGGAGCATATTTGATCCTCAAAAAAAAACAGGAGGAAACAAATGATTGAGCTAGATAGGGCTAAAAAAGCTATTTTGGTGTCTTAAGTGTTGGATTATTGCCTAATATCATCACATTTACATGCGTTTGTCATCATGGCTATGGTTTGAAAAAATAAAGTTTAAATTGGGCCATTTTTCCATACACGTTTGAGTTTGTGTATTGAGAAAATATAGTGTGTGTACACACAGACAAACTTTACACACATATGCACCACACACTAGCATCCCTACCAACACACTCACACCATTTAGGTTGAATTTTTTTTTTCTATTGCACTGTGGGGGGCAGGACCGACAACCTGGAACATTGAACCCTCTGCCAAGTATAGGGAAATGGCTCAAAATTGTGAAGGTATTGAAAATGATCAATTTTGATGCTTTACGTCGAGGATGAAAGCATAAAAATAATTTAAAAAAATATTTTATGCTGTAATGACAGCAGGATCAAATTGGTAAAAAAAAGGCCATTTTGAAAGGGAGTCAATAGGGGACAAAAACGTCCTTAAGGACATGAGTGTAACAAAAAAGTGTACAGCCTTTATTATAGACGGTACAAAGTTGCTGAGTAGAAATTCACAAAATATTTGGAAAAAAAAAAAATCCCTGGCCAAAAATATTTCAGTTAACATAAGCACAGCCAAAGTTATCCACAAAAAAAGAGCGTAAGAGAGCAACCCAAGAGCACCTAAGGGTTAAAAAAAAACTATGATATACCTTGTATCTTTGGAAGGGTTCACGGGAGGGCTGATGTATGCAGTCTGCTTGGAAGGGTACCCACCATCCTTAGCAGAGTACACTGGTGGGTTGCTGTACCTTATGGAGAAGGAGAAACAGCAACATTAATATACACAGGTCATAGATTGTAAATATACCGTTGGGCATTTAAAAATACCTGATATCCTGAGAAGGGTTCACAGGAGGGCTGATGTAGCCAGTCTGCTTGGAAGGGTACCCACGATCCTTAGCAGAGTACACTGGCGGGCTGACGTACATTATGGAGAAGGAGAAAGGCTTGTGATGCAAAAGACTGTCTGATAGTAGAGCAGAAACATTTATATACACAGGTCACAGAATGTAAATGTACCTTTGAGCATTTAAAGCTACACTATACCTTGTATCCTTTGGGCAGGGCCGCTGCTAAGCTTTTGGGTGCCCTAAGCTTAAATTGTCAGTGGTGAAAAAGTTGCCTCGTATCCTACCAACTGCCTCTAGACGGATTATGAGATAATGCGCCCCTGGGCACACACTCTTAAAAGGGCCCCCCACTCGTAAATATCCAGTCAGGTACACTGATATTTCCATACAGATACATACAATTAATGGCAAAAACATATTAAGGAAGTCAGTGTTTCCCATAGGATTTTGGGATATTGTTGGAGGGAACCTGTTGGGGAGTCGGGGGCATGCCCCCCCTGGATTTTTTTTTACCTTTTTAAAGTAAAACGCATCAATCTGGTGCACTTTGAGAGGAAAGTTTAGAGGCTATATCAACTCCTGAGATGCAGAAGGAACATTATTTTTCAGGCAGCACTCCTTACTCTGCAACTGTAAAAACAGTACAGTAGATTGGTCTGCAGATCCATGTTCTATGATGGAGGGGCCCATTTCTACAGATAAAGGGTGGATAGCTACTTTTTATGAACAATTTAGAATTCACACATAGAAAGCCTATTTGTGTATGTGTGAGGGGGCCTTCAAGGCCCCTCATGGAGCCCCTTACACAGAGCTAGTAATGCAGCTGTTTTTAACTTGCCTTTGTATTTCTCCCCTACTAGTTGAGGGGCCCATGATGATTTCTATCTTGTTACATTCTGATGAGTAAACTTATATTTAGGCTATTCCTTTTTGGACCCTGTTATTGACATCAGTGACAGAGCTCTTTGACTATGCAACATGAAAAGCTACTATCAGTATCTCTGGCTAAGGGCCCCCCTGAGCCCCTGGGCCTGTGCCTGGTATGCCTGTGCAGTTAGCCACCCCTGATAGGTTGCACAATTAAGACAAAACAACAATGGGCCTGTTCATAACTAATTTATATATTTTCTGTAATGTAATGATCATGAAGTTTTTTAAAAAACCTTCAATGTTGGGGGGGCCCCCTGATCATATATTTTTCCTTTTTCATAAAAAAAAGAAAAAAAAAATAATAATTATAAATTTTTTTTGTTGGGGGCCCCCCAGGAACTTGTGCCTCGTTTCCACCAAGTAGAGCGGGTCGGATCGGAGCGGTTCGGTCCGGGTAGTTTGGCTTTTCATTTGCCAAAAGTTGGGTAGGGTACGGTTTAAGCGCACCTAACCGCTCTGAGCCGCTCCCGATCTCAGTACTCCTCCGTAGGGGTACTGGCCGCCTGAAAGCGGTCTGAAAATTCATGAGAAGGCGGCGCTACACACTGCCGTCATTTGATTGGCCGAAAGAATCATTTCCGCCATGTGTAATCATCTCAGCAAGAGTGAAGAGGGTATTGTGTTTTGGCGAAAATGTGAGCAGAGCACTGTTTATTGTGTGGTGTTTTTCCTCGTCAATAAATTAATCAGTTGGTTACACTGTGTCCCACTGCTAGTCACGTAGCTGCCGCAGCCAGCACTGTTTGCTCAGCCGTCTCTGTGTGTTTACGCCATAGCCTAGATAGTAGTAAATACACGCTCACAACAACACGGGGGGAATAAATAAAAAAGCGGCTGGTTTGACCGAGCAAAAACGAGAGACCGCTGGCTTGACCACAGTTGGTCGAAAGAATCATTTCCGCCTTGTGTAGTCACCTCGGCTAGAGTGAAGAGAGTCAGTGTGTTTTGGCGAAAATGTGAGCGCAGCACTGTTTATTGTGTGGTGTTTTTCCTCGTCATTAAAAGAATCAGTTGGCTACACTGTGTCCCACTGCTACGATGTCACGTAGCTGCCGCAGCCAGCGCTGTTCTCTCACTGTCTCTATCAGTTGCAACTTGCACCGAGCCGTCTCTGTGCTCACAACACGGGGGGAATAAATAAAGAAACGGCTGGTTTGACCAAGCAAAAACGAGAGACCGCTGGCTTGACCACAGTTGTTCCACAGCCCGATAGTTTAACCCACATTCTGGCGGCGGCTATCGCAGTCCAGCCTAAACTCCGCCCCACCAGTAAGGGTAGGATCCGCGGTGGAAACAACACCGAGATTCTTAAAAGTGAGCTGTCCCGCTCTGAGCCGCTCCGATCCGACCCGCTCTACTCGGTGGAAACGAGGCATTGGTGCCCTACGCACTCTGAGTATAGGGAGCGGCGGCCCTGGGTACACTGGCGGGCTGACAAACCCAGAATCTTGGTAAGGGTAAACTCCCATTCTGACGTAGCCATTGTCCTTGGAAGGGTTGGAGGGAGTGCCGCTATTCTGGGAGTGGTAAACTGGAGGGCTGACATACCGTATGGAGAAACATTTATATACACAGGTCACAAATTGTAAATTTTCTGTTGGGTATTTAAAAAAAAAAAAAAAAAAAATACCATATACCTTGTATCCTTGGAGGGGTTCACAGGAGGGCTGATGTATCCAGTCTGCTTGGAAGGGTACCCACCATCCTTAGCAGAGTACACTGGCGGGTTGCCGTACCTTATGGAGAAGGAGAAACAGCAACATTAATGTACACAGGTCATAGATTGTAAATATACCGTTGGGAATTTAAAAAACACAATATACCCGATATCCTGGGACGGGTTCAAGGGAGGGCTGATGTATCCAGTCTGCTTGGAAGGGTACACGGGAGGGCTGACATACCGTATGGAGAAGGAGAAACATTTATATACACAGGTCACAAATTCTAATTTTTACGTTGGGTATTTAAAAAAAAATACCATATACCTTGTATCCTTGGAAGGGTTCACAGGAGGGCTGATGTATGCAGTCTGCTTGGAAGGGTACACGGGAGGGCTGACATACCGTATGGAGAAGGAGAAACATTTATATACACAGGTCACAAATTCGAATTTTTACGTTGGGTATTTAAAAAAAAATACCATATACCTTGTATCCTTGGAAGGGTTCACGGGAGGGCTGATGTATCCAGTCTGCTTGGAAGGGTACCCACCATCCTTAGCAGAGTACACTGGCGGGTTGCCGTACCTTATGGAGAAGGAGAAACAGCAACATTAATGTACACAGGTCATAGATTGTAAATATACCGTTGGGAATTTAAAAAACACAATATACCCGATATCCTGGGAAGGGTTCAAGGGAGGGCTGATGTATCCAGTCTGCTTGGAAGGGTACACGGGAGGGCTGACATACCGTATGGAGAAGGAGAAACATTTATATACACACATGTCACAAATTCTAATTTTTCCGTTGGGTAATTAAAAAAAAAAACTACCATATACCTTGTATCCTTGGAAGGGTTCACGGGAGGGCTGATGTATCCAGTCTGCTTGGAAGGGTACCCACCATCCTTAGCAGAGTACACTGGCGGGTTGCCGTACCTTATGGAGAAGGAGAAACAGCAACATTTTTTATACACGGGTCACAAATTCTAAATTTTCCATTGGGTATTTAAAAATACAATATACCCAATATCCTGAGAAGGGTTCAAGGGAGGGCTGATGTATCCAGTCTGCTTGGAAGGGTACACGGGAGGGCTGACATACCGTATGGAGAAGGAGAAACATTTATATACACAGGTCACAAATTCTAATTTTTACGTTGGGTATTTAAAAAAAATACCATATACCTTGTATCCTTGGAAGGGTTCACAGGAGGGCTGATGTATGCAGTCTGCTTGGAAGGGTACACGGGAGGGCTGACATACCGTATGGAGAAGGAGAAACATTTATATACACAGGTCACAAATTCTAATTTTTACGTTGGGTATTTAAAAAAAAATACCATATACCTTGTATCCTTGGAAGGGTTCACGGGAGGGCTGATGTATCCAGTCTGCTTGGAAGGGTACCCACCATCCTTAGCAGAGTACACTGGCGGGTTGCCGTACCTTATGGAGAAGGAGAAACAGCAACATTAATGTACACAGGTCATAGATTGTAAATATACCGTTGGGAATTTAAAAAACACAATATACCCGATATCCTGGGAAGGGTTCAAGGGAGGGCTGATGTATCCAGTCTGCTTGGAAGGGTACACGGGAGGGCTGACATACCATATGGAGAAGGAGAAACATTTATATACACACACATCACAAATTCTAATTTTTCCGTTGGGTAATAAAAAAAAAAAAAACTACCATATACCTTGTATCCTTGGAAGGGTTCACGGGAGGGCTGATGTATCCAGTCTGCTTGGAAGGGTACCCACCATCCTTAGCAGAGTACACTGGCGGGTTGCCGTACCTTATGGAGAAGGAGAAACAGCAACATTTTTTATACACGGGTCACAAATTCTAAATTTTCCATTGGGTATTTAAAAATACAATATACCCAATATCCTGAGAAGGGTTCAAGGGAGGGCTGATGTATCCAGTCTGCTTGGAAGGGTACACGGGAGGGCTGACATACCGTATGGAGAAGGAGAAACATTTATATACACAGGTCACAAATTCTAATTTTTACGTTGGGTATTTAAAAAAAATACCATATACCTTGTATCCTTGGAAGGGTTCACAGGAGGGCTGATGTATCCAGTCTGCTTGGAAGGGTACACGGGAGGGCTGACATACCGTATGGAGAAACATTTATATACACAGGTCACAAATTCTAATTTTTACGTTGGGTATTTAAAAAAAAAATACCATATACCTTGTATCCTTGGAAGGGTTCACAGGAGGGCTGATGTATCCAGTCTGCTTGGAAGGGTACCCACCATCCTTAGCAGAGTACACTGGCGGGTTGCCGTACCTTATGGAGAAGGAGAAACAGCAACATTAATGTACACAGGTCATAGATTGTAAATATACCGTTGGGAATTTAAAAAACACAATATACCCGATATCCTGGGACGGGTTCAAGGGAGGGCTGATGTATCCAGTCTGCTTGGAAGGGTACACGGGAGGGCTGACATACCATATGGAGAAGGAGAAACATTTATATACACACACGTCACAAATTCTAATTTTTCCGTTGGGTAATAAAAAAAAAAAAAACTACCATATACCTTGTATCCTTGGAAGGGTTCACGGGAGGGCTGATGTATCCAGTCTGCTTGGAAGGGTACCCACCATCCTTAGCAGAGTACACTGGCGGGTTGCCGTACCTTATGGAGAAGGAGAAACAGCAACATTTTTTATACACGGGTCACAAATTCTAAATTTTCCATTGGGTATTTAAAAATACAATATACCCAATATCCTGAGAAGGGTTCCAGGGAGGGCTGATGTATCCAGTCTGCTTGGAAGGGTACACGGGAGGGCTGACATACCGTATGGAGAAACATTTATATACACAGGTCACAAATTCTAATTTTTACGTTGGGTATTTAAAAAAAATACCATATACCTTGTATCCTTGGAAGGGTTCACAGGAGGGCTGATGTATGCAGTCTGCTTGGAAGGGTACACGGGAGGGCTGACATACCGTATGGAGAAGGAGAAACATTTATATACACAGGTCACAAATTCTAATTTTTACGTTGGGTATTTAAAAAAAATACCATATACCTTGTATCCTTGGAAGGGTTCACAGGAGGGCTGATGTATGCAGTCTGCTTGGAAGGGTACACGGGAGGGCTGACATACCATATAGAGAAGGAGAAACATTTATATACACACACACACGTCACAAATCCTAATTTTTCCGTTGGGTATTAAAAAAAAAAAACTACCATATACCTTGTATCCTTGGAAGGGTTCACGGGAGGGCTGATGTATCCAGTCTGCTTAGAAGGGTACCCACCATCCTTAGCAGAGTACACTGGCGGGTTGCCGTACCTTATGGAGAAGGAGAAACGGCAACATTTTTATACACGGGTCACAAATTCTAAATTTTTCATTGGGTTTTTAAAAATACAATATACCCAATATCCTGAGAAGGGTTCAAGGGAGGGCTGATGTATCCAGTCTGCTTGGAAGGGTACCCACCATCCTTAGCAGAGTACACTGGCGGGTTGCCGTACCTTATGGAGAAGGAGAAACAGCAACATTAATGTACACAGGTCATAGATTGTAAATACAGGTCCTTCTCATATAATTAGCATATTGTGATAAAGTTGATTATTTTCCGTAATGATAATAATTGAACTTTCATATATTTTAGATTCATTGCACAACTGAAATATTTCAGGTCTTTTGTCGTTTCAATACTGATGATTTTGGCATACAGCTCATGAAAACCCCAAATTCCTCTCAAAAAATTAGCATATCATGAAAAGGTACTCTAAACAAGCTCTTAACCTAATCATCTGAATCAACTAATTAACTCTAAACACCTGCAAAAGATTCCCGAGGCTTTTAAAAACTCCCAGCCTGGTTCATTACTCAAAACCGCAATCATGGGTAAGACTGCCGACCTGACTGCTGTCCAAAAGGCCATCATTGACACCCTCAAGCAAGAGGGTAAGACACAGAAATACATTTCTGAGCGAATAGGCTGTTCCCAGAGTGCTGTATCAAGGCACCTCAGTGGGAAGTCTGTGGGAAGGAAAAAGTGTGGCAGAAAACGCTGCACAACCAGAAGAGGTGACCGGACCCTGAGGAGGATTGTAGAGAAGGGCTGATTCCAGACCTTGGGGGACCTGCGGAAGCAGTGGACTGAGTCTGGAGTAGAAACATCCAGAGCCACCGTGCACAGGCGTGTGCAGGAAATGGGCTACAGGTGCCGCATTCCCCAGGTCAAGCCACTTTTGAACCAGAAACAGCGGCAGAAGCGCCTGACCTGGGCTACAGAGAAGCAGCACAGGGGCCGGTTTCCCCAAAGCCTTCGTAGAGCCTTCTTAACGCTACGTCATTCGTAACCCCTACGTAGAGTTCCTACTTAACATTTCGCCTGTTTCCCGAAACGTTCTTTGCTACGAATCTCTTTCGTACGTCCTACGTTGGTAAGGTTGGTCTGGAGCGCCCTCAGAGCCTTCTTAGCTCTACCGTAGGGATGTTTCAGCTCTCATTTGTGTCATTTAACTAATAAATCTGACTGTATTTCATATCAAATGGACACAGCAATGACTGTATTAAATAACAAACTGTTAAAAACGATAACTGTATATAGCGTACATTTCACAGTTAAAGTAAGCTATATATTTTAGCAGAATACCATTCACTCTGATTCACAAAGTGTTCAAACTATAAGTAGCCTACATAGTCCTCTAACTGACTTGACAATCAGCATTACCTGAATGGATGCGATGTCCCTCAATATGAAAATAGGCTACTTTATACGTGATACACTACAGCCGGATCGTTTTTATCAGTTTGATATTTAATACAGTCATCGCTGTGTCCCTTTGATATGAAATACAGTCAGATTTATAAGTTTAATGACAAGTGAAGTCCCTGCGATCGCTGTGGTGTCGCCAGAGATAGGCTTGGCTACTACAGACCCCCACATTTCCTTCCGTAAGCACCATTTCAGCAGTGTCCGTACGACGTATGGAGTGTTTCTCCTAAGAGACCGTTCGGGAACCACGACTACAGAGGTAAACAACTTTGGTAAGTCATAACGTAGGAGTCTTCGTAGCTCGCTAAGAGATGACGTTATCGGGAAACCGGCCCCTGGACTGTTGCTCAGTGGTCCAAAGTACTTTTTTCGGATGAAAGCAAATTTTGCATGTCATTCGGAAATCAGAAGACTGGGGAGAAGGAAATGCCAAAATGCCTGAAGTCCAGTGTCAAGTACCCACAGTCAGTGATGGTCTGGGGTGCCATTTCAGCTGCTGGTGTTGGTCCACTGTGTTTTATCAAAGGCAGGGTCAATGCAGCTAGCTATCAGGAGATTTGGGAGTACTTCATGCTTCCATCTGCTGAAAAGCTTTATGGAGATGAAGATTTCATTTTTCAACAAGACCTGGCACCTGCTCACAGTGCCAAAACCACTGGTAAATGGTTTACTGATCATGGTATTACTGTGCTCAATTGGCCTGCCAACTCTCCTGACCTGATCCCCATAGAGAATATGTGGGATATTGTGAAGAGGAAGTTGAGAGACACCAGACCCAACACTGAGGATGAGCTTAAGGCTGCTATCGAAGCATCCTGGGCCTCCATAACACCTCAGCAGTGCCACAGGCTGATTGCCTCCATGCCACGCCGCATTGAAGCAGTCATTTCTGCGAAAGGATTCCCGACCAAGTATTGAGTGCATAACTGAACATAATTATTTGAAGGTTGACTTTTTTGTATTAAAAACATTTATTTTATTGGTCGGATGAAATATGCTAATTTTTTGATAGGGATTTTTGGTTTTTCCTTTACTTTTTTGCCAAAATCATCAATATTAAAACAATAAAAGGCTTGAACTACTTCAGTTGTGTGTAATGAATCTAAAATATATGAAAGTCTAATGTTTATCAGTACATTACAGAAAATATTGAACTTTATCACAATATGCTAATTATATGAGAATGACCTGTATACCGTTGGGCATTTAAAAACACAATATACCCAATATCCTGGGAAGGGTTCAAGGGAGGGCTGATGTATCCAGTCTGCTTGGAAGGGTACACGGGAGGGCTGTACCGTATGGAGAAGGAGAAACATTTATATACACAGGTCACAAATTCTAATTTTTCCGTTGGGTATTTAAAAAAAAAAAAAAACATATACCTTGTATCCTTGGAAGGGTTCACGGGAGGGCTGATGTATCCAGTCTGCTTGGAAGGGTACCCACCATCCTTAGCAGAGTACACTGGCGGGTTGCCGTACCTTATGGAGAAGGAGAAACAGCAACATTAATATACACAGGTCATAGATTGTAAATATACCGTTGGGCATTTAAAAACACAATATACCCGATATCCTGGGAAGGGTTCAAGGGAGGGCTGATGTATCCAGTCTGCTTGGAAGGGTACACGGGAGGGCTGCCATACCGTATGGAGAAGGAGAAACATTTATATACACACACACACGTCACAAATCCTAATTTTTCCGTTGGGTAATTAAAAAAAAAAAACTACCATATACCTTGTATCCTTGGAAGGGTTCACGGGAGGGCTGATGTATCCAGTCTGCTTGGAAGGGTACCCACCATCCTTAGCAGAGTACACTGGCGGGTTGCTGTACCTTATGGAGAAGGAGAAACAGCAACATTAATGTACACAGGTCATAGATTGTAAATATACCGTTGGGCATTTAAAAACACAATATACCCAATATCCTGGGAAGGGTTCAAGGGAGGGCTGATGTATCCAGTCTGCTTGGAAGGGTACACGGGAGGGCTGATGTATCCAGTCTGCTTGGAAGGGTACACGGGAGGGCTGATGTATGCAGTCTGCTTGGAAGGGTACCCACCATCCTGAGCCGAGTACACTGGATGGCTGACGTACCTTATGGAACTGGAGACACGGCAACATTAGTATACACAGGTCATAGATTGTAAATATACCGTTGGGCATTTAAAAATACCTGATATCCTGAGAAGGGTTCACATGAGGGCTGATGTATCCAGTCTGCTTGGAAGGGTACCCACGCTCCTTAGCAGAGTACACTGGCGGGCTGACGTACATTATGGAGAAGGAGAAAGGCTTGTGATGCAAAAGACTGTCTGATAGTAGAGCAGAAACATTTATATATACACAGGTCACAGAATGTAAATGTACCTTTGAGCATTTAAAACTACACTATACCTTGTATCCTTTGGGTACACTGGCGGACTAACGAACCCAGAATCTTGGTAAGGGTAAACTCCCATTCTGATGTAGCCATTGTCCTTGGAAGGGTTGGAGGGAGTGCCGCTATTCTGGGAGTGGTAAACTAGAGGGCTGACATACCATATGGAGAAACATTTATATTCACAGGTTAAATTCTAAATTTTCCGTTGGGTATTTAAAAAATACAACAAACCCGATATCCAGGGAAGGGTTCAAGGGAGGGCTGATGTATCCAGTCTGCTTGGAAGGGTACCCACCATCCTTAGCAGAGTACAATGGCGGGCTGACAAACCCATAATCTTGGTAAGGGTAAACTCCCAGTCTGATGTAGCCACTGTCCTTCGAAGGGTACACTGGCGGGCTGGTGTACCCGGTATTCATGGAAGGGTACGCATAGGAGGAGTCGTCGGAGTTGGGATCGTAGGTCACGAGGACCCGAGATTGATCATGACTTTGAGAAACATCTGTAGTACATGAACTTCTCGCCTGAAGGTCTGAGCCATGACAGGCTCCACCATCAGATTTACCCGTAGCTCTGAAGTCTGGAAAGAGATTATAAAGTTGTATAACGAGGAGAAGCAGCTTTCAGTTTATTCACCAAATATCTGGAACAAACTCCCAGAAAACTTCAGGTCTGCTGTAAGTCTCTGAAGACTTTTGTGTTTCCATTTTAACCTGTAATTTTTATTCTATTGAAATGTTCTATTCAAATCACTTTTAAATGTTGATTTCTATTAATTTGCTTTTCTAATGTGTATTATAATCTAAACCCTGTAAAGCACTTTGACTGACCTTGTGTCTGAATTGCGCTATAGAAATAAACTTGCCTAAAGTTGTGAATAATCTTTTGGAAGCTTTCTGCAGTAGCTAGATGTTTAACCCCATGTTATAGAGACCTACTGATCATGAAGTATTTTGATGATCAAGTGTCTATGGCCCTCAACAATTTAAGAAACTTTAAAATTATAATGTCTGCATTAGATTTATTTTGAGGTCAATTAAAAATCGAGGTAGGGTAAACTTACTTTTAAGCCTACTAATTCTTTTGTTGAGACATTTTAAATAAGTTGAGTTCCACAAACTAAAGAATTTCAAACACGTTCTTCTGATTCCATGAAGTAAAACTCAACCTTGGTTTGCAGGAAAACAAGCACCACCGCTGAACAACAGCAGACAGATCAAAGACACCCTGGAAGAGTCAAGAAAAGCAAAGTTATTTTTTGTCAATCGTTCAACTTGAGCAAGTTTTGGATAAACATTGAATCTCCAACAGTGAAACCAAAATGTAGTGATGTTACGTCCGACACGGAAGCCCCGAAGCCTGTGTCACGCAAAGGGGGCGTGTCCAGATGAAGCCTGTCTCGAGGACTGTATCGTTTGTCACAGTACCACGTGACTAAAGACAAACAAAGCCCCGTTTTCTGAAATCATGCGACTGCCTCACTTTATATACTATCTATGCTCGCTATGTGAAATAAGAGGGCCACTACCGTAACATACCAGCAGATGTCAGTATTCCTAAATGAGCTGTTAATGGGGCTTTGTTGATCAGGCTTTTTGGTGATGAATTTGGCCAGAAAGATTCGACACATTCACGGGGCTTCATCACACCATCACTACCAAAATGTCCCCACTCACCTCAAAGACGGACAATTCTCCATGTTTGCCTCAGCTCCTGTAACTTCTCCTCAGCAGCCTGGTGCCGGTCTGGAGACTAGAAGCGTTGTGCTGTGAGCTGCATGTGGCTCCTCTGCCCTTATATTGATGCTCCACACGCTCACTGCACTAATGATCATTGAAGACACCTGGAGCCCAATTAGTACCTGCAGAGGCAGACCCTGTTTCACTACTGAAGGGTATTAGGGCTACAGGGAAGAAAAAATAAATAAGATATATAATTTTTTTCAAAATCACATACTTTTTCTTTTTACTACACTACATAGTGATGTACAGAAGAGTTTTAGGGCCACAGACAGGAGAGAAAAAAAAATTTAAGATAAGGAATAGTTTTTTTCATCATGTCGAGAAATGTCAAGAATAAAGATGAATACTCCAAAATGCTATTGGAGTCAGTGGGGCATTTATGTATTGTCAGCATATTAATATTGACATCCTAAATCTTTTTCTGGCATACTAAATAGTAGGGAAGTATGGGGATTGTAACACAGGGCTTATGTTGTGTGAAGGCAGTTGGACTGAGCAGCAGAGGACACTTCACACACACACACTCTGACACAATCGCAGCCTTCTTCTCCTGCAGATGAAAGTGGAGTGTGTGTTGCAGACTCGTTTGTTGTCTGGTTTCGCTCCCTGACCTGTCGACCTGCTGCTACGCTTCAACACGTGGAACAAAAGCTTCAAACACTGAGAGATTCTGTAGCACACACTTAGTGCTGCTCTGCATTCTGATCTGTGGGATATATCTATATCTATATATATCTATATATATATATAATTATTTATTTCAGACCCAGGGGATCCATATCAGTACAAACAACATCAACAAACACAGTAGAAAATACAAAAATACAAAGCCTTCCACAATATTCAGTGTCTAGTTTTCGCCAATGGTTCCACAGTCCGGAAGAAAATCTGACAGAAAATGTGTACAGGGTTAGCCAAGACTGCAATTAAAGCTATTCTTACCTTTGTAGAGTTTTTACACTTATTTTAAATGACTTTAAAATGGTATAAATAAGGTTTTTACACTCTAAAATGCATGGTAGACCCACCAGGAATAAAAAGAAACAATTATTTCAGTCTCATAATATTAGGTGAAAACTACAACCAATCAAATCGTTCGGACCGAACGATTTAATTGGCCGACAGACCTGTCTGTTTGCCGTCTGCTTGTGTACCGCGCATTCGTGCACGCGCGTCCTCAACGAAAGGGTTTGTTTTGATTCCACGGCAGACAGTAGCCTAGCGAGTAGCGACCATTGTAGAAAAGGTTACAGTGTTGTTATTTCTTGTTATTTCTTACAGTGTGTTAAGCTGTGTTTTGTTTAGTGTTGGGCCGTGACGTCAGTCGGCCAGAGAGCCAGTTCAGTAAGTTTCCTTTCGCTTCTCCCTCGGTGAGATGTGTGTGAGCAAGTTGCCACAGTAAGCCATCATTCGTGTTTATCTGAGTGTAAATGTGAATCACCCGTGTGTGAGTATGTACATGTAGTCCCGATCGCTGTTATAAGTTATAGTTTGTGCATGTTATTAGCGGCTGCGATTCGCGAGTCGCAACAGCTGTTCAAACGTCTCCTCAAGAGCGGAGTTTAAGCCTTTGTTCTTTTTCCGCGATCTATATGCGGCTGTGCCTGTGAAAGAAGGAAAATAAGAGCGGATAAAACCCTACTCCTCTTCTCCTAGTGTCATTATAAGCATAAGTGGTGTTCTGGCCGACATATCTGAAGTGAAACCAGTGATACAAGCAGATCAGCGCGGTACCGGTAGCCTACTACAGCCACCAGTTTCTTCAGCCACAATATAACTCACTTTGTGCACGGAGACAGTATTAAGCAAGTAAGTCTGCTTGTGTAGCCTAAATTAAGTTTCTTCAAAAACAAAACAAAAAAAACGGGGATAGGAATGAGGGGGTGGGGCTGCATTGGAGGAAGGCGGGATATTATGATTGTGCTGAAATGCTCAAACTCACATCCATCCGAACTGCTTTAAGTCATTTTCTGACTCAGATGCCAGGTTACATAACACAGCAGAGCAGGTAGGTACCCCAACACTGACAAACATATGAAATTAGTATTTAATCTTATTTTATTCTTTCTCTTTTTTGTATTTTATATACTTCATTAGATACATTTTTTCGTTATGTTTATCCTATTTTATTTATGTTTTCTCTGTTCATTATATGTTATCCCTGCAATTGTGTGTTTTGTGTTTGCCTCGTCGTCACTGTGAATGAGGGAAACCTCAGTGTCTTTCCATTGAAAATAAAGGCTAGTGTATATGTATATAAAGTCAGTATAACGGCCATGTGACTGGTGAGATTGTGTCACCTTAATGGGAATTATTTTGCGATGAAAATTATTGTAAATATAAGAATGTTTAATAAGTCAAGATATTGCAGGTGAAAATGTTAAAAAAAATTAACTTAAAAAGGAATACTTCACCCATACGGAACCGGCGTTCTATCATTATAAAATCGCTATTATAATATAATGAACAAGGTTTTTCTTCCCTCAGTCTTCCCTTGACCAAGCTGTCCTGTTAATCCTAACCCTACATTTTACTAGTGTGATGTCACACCAGTAACTATCCTATCTGGCCACAAGAATCGGGACATACAACCCCTGCTTTCCGAATCGCATACTTTCTACTATATAGTATGTAGAAAAAAGATTTAGTATGTCCCAATTATTGTGGCCAGATTTAGGATGGTTAGAAGTACCCGGATGTCCTACTTCATCCGGCCAAGATTGTTAGTGTTGAAAACAGCATCCTATTTGGGCGATTCTGACCCAAAATCCGGTGCGCACGTGAAGTGACGTCATATCGACGAAGCCTCCATATGGAAACAAACGGGGATGCGCCGGCTATAAAAGCAAGAGGCAATATCAAGGCGCAATGTTATGATGACAAAAAATAAGTTAAAGTATGTCCCAATAGTATGCCTACTGCATCCTAACTAGATTATTTTTATCGTTGGATGTAGTATGTAATAGAAAAAACAAAGAGTATGCGAATCGGAATGCAGGCTCGGCCATTGTCATTGTGCATGTCAACATGGTCACTGATAGAGATAAGATTAAGGTTAGATAAAGATCTTCTATCATAAATATGGTGAAATTTGTGGATATAAAACAGGGTCTGCCTCTGCAGGTACTAATTGGGCTCCAGGTGTCTTCAATGATAATTAGTGCAGTGAGCGTGTGGAGCATCAATATAAGGGCAGAGGAGCCACATGCAGCTCAAAGCACAACGCTTCTAGTCTCCAGACCGGCACCAGGCTGCTGAGGAGAAGTTGCAGGAGCTGAGGCAAACATGGAGAATTGTCCGTCTTTGAGGTGAGTGGGGACATTTTGGTTTCACTGTTGGAGGTTCAATGTTTATCCAATGCTTGCTCAAGTTGAGCCATTGACAAAAAATAACTTTGCTTTTCTTGACTCTTTCAGGGTGTCTTTGATCTGTCTGCTGTTGTTCAGCGGTGGTGCTTGTTTTCCTGCAACAAAAGGTTGAGTTTAAAATCATGTAATCAGAAGAACTTGTTTGAAATTCCTTAGTTTGTGGACCTCCAACTTATTTAAAACATCTCAACAAAAGAATTGGTCGTCTCAAATGTAGGAGTTTCCCTTACCTTGATTTTAATTGACCTCAAAATGAATCTAATGAAGACATTTGCATTTTAAAGTTTCTTAAATTTCAGGGAAGGCCATTGACACTTCATCACCAAATTACAACATGATCAGTATCTATATAAAATATGGGTTAAAGAGCAAGCTACTGCAGAAAGCTTCCAAAAGATTATTCACAGCTATAGGCAAGGCAAGTTTATTTCTATAGCGCGACTCAGACTCAAGGCCGTTCAAAGTGCTTTACAGGGGTGAGATTAAATAAAACATTTAAAAGTGATTTAATAGAACATTTTAAATAAAATAAAAATTACAGGTTAAAATGGAAACAGAAAAGTCTTCAGACTTGCTTTTAAAAGAGCTGAGAGTTGCAGCAGACCAAGTTTTCTGGGAGTTTGTTCCAGATATTTGCTGCATGAACAGAAAGCTGCTTCTCCTCGTTATACAACTTTATAATCTCTTTCCAGACTTCAACGCTACGGGTAAATCTGATGGTGGAGCCGGTAATGGCTCAGACCTTCAGGCGAGAAGCTCATGGACTACAGATGTTTCTCAAAGTCATGATCCATATCGGGTCCCCGTGACCTACGATCCCAACTCTGACAAATACTCATATGCCTACCCTTCCATGGACATTTGGGATATGAGCCCTTCCGATGCAAGGTATATTGTAGTTTTAAATGCCAACAATAGCTAATGTGCATAACGGCCAGATATTGGATCCACCTTTGACAACCGCACTAAGTCTGCCGCATGTATAAATGTTGCTACTGGATTATTAGTGAGTCTTTTTTGATCCACAAGTTTGTCTTCAACAGCTATGACAGTCCTCCCACGTACCCTTCCAAAGATGGTGGCTACCATTCCAAGCAGACAGGATATGTAAGCCCTACCACGTACCCTTCCAAAGATGGTGGCTACCATTCCAAGCAGAGAGGATATGTAAGCCCTACCACGTACCCTTCCAAAGATGGTGGCTACTATTCCAAGCAGACTGGATACGTCAGCCCGCCAGTGAACCCTTCCCAGGATATACGGTATGTTGTAGTTTTAAATGCTCAACAGTAAAGTTACAATCTATGACCTGTATAGGAATGTTGCTGCTCTACTATCAAACAGTCCTTTGCATCACAAGCCTGTCTCCTTCTCCATAAGGTACGACAGCCCTCCTGGGTACCCTTCCAAGCAGACTGGATACATCAGCCCTCCTGTGAACCCTTCCAAGCAGACTGGAGACATCAGCCATCCCATGTACCCTTCTCAGGATAGAAAGTATAGTGTAGTTTTAAATGCTCAACTGTATATTAGCAATCTATGACCTGTGTGTATATTAATGTTGCTGTTTCTCCTTCTCCATAAGGGATGTCAGCCCTCCCGTGTACCCTTCCAAAGATGGTGGCTACCCTTCCAAGGATGCAAAGTATATTGTAGTTTTAAATGCCAACAATAGCTAATGTGCATACCAGCCAGAGATTGGATCCACCTTTGACAACCGCACTAAGTCTGCCGCATGTATAAATGTTGCTACTGGATTATTAGTGAGTCTTTTTTGATCCACAAGTTTGTCTTCCACAGCTATGACAGTCCTCCCACGTACCCTTCCGTAGATGGTGGCTACCATTCCAAGCAGACAGGATATGTAAGCCCTACCACGTACCCTTCCAAAGATGGTGGCTACTATTCCAAGCAGACTGGATATGTAAGCCCTACCACGTACCCTTCCAAAGATGGTGGCTACCATTCCAAGCAGACAGGATATGTAAGCCCTACCACGTACCCTTCCAAAGATGGTGGCTACTATTCCAAGCAGACTGGATACGTCAGCCCGCCAGTGAACCCTTCCCAGGATATATGGTATGTTGTAGTTTTAAATGCTCAACAGTAAAGTTACAATCTATGACCTGTATAGGAATGTTGCTGCTCTACTATCAAACAGTCCTTTGCATCACAAGCCTGTCTCCTTCTCCATAAGGTACGACAGCCCTCCTGGGTACCCTTCCAAGCAGACTGGATACATCAGCCCTCCTGTGAACCCTTCCAAGCAGACTGGAGACATCAGCCATCCCATGTACCCTTCTCAGGATAGAAAGTATAGTGTAGTTTTAAATGCTCAACTGTATATTAGCAATCTATGACCTGTGTGTATATTAATGTTGCTGTTTCTCCTTCTCCATAAGGGATGTCAGCCCTCCCGTGTACCCTTCCAAAGATGGTGGCTACCCTTCCAAGGATGCAAAGTATATTGTAGTTTTAAATGCCAACAATAGCTAATGTGCATACCAGCCAGAGATTGGATCAACCTTTGACAACCGCACTAAGTCTGCCGCATGTATAAATGTTGCTACTGGATTATTAGTGAGTCTTTTTTGATCCACAAGTTTGTCTTCCACAGCTATGACAGTCCTCCCACGTACCCTTCCGTAGATGGTGGCTACCATTCCAAGCAGACAGGATATGTAAGCCCTACCACGTACCCTTCCAAAGATGGTGGCTACTATTCCAAGCAGACTGGATATGTAAGCCCTACCACGTACCCTTCCAAAGATGGTGGCTACCATTCCAAGCAGACAGGATATGTAAGCCCTACCACGTACCCTTCCAAAGATGGTGGCTACTATTCCAAGCAGACTGGATATGTAAGCCCTACCACGTACCCTTCCAAAGATGGTGGCTACTATTCCAAGCAGACTGGCTACGTCAGCCTGCCAGTGAACCCTTCCCAGGATATACGGTATGTTGTAGTTTTAAATGCTCAACAGTAAAGTTACAATCTATGACCTGTATAGAAATGTTGCTGCTCTACTATCAAACAGTCTTTTGCATCACAAGCCTTTCTCCTTCTCCATAAGGTATGTCAGCCCTCCTGGGTACCCTTCCAAGCAGACTGGATACATCAGCCATCCCATGTACCCTTCCAAGCAGACTGGATACATCAGCCATCCCATGTACCCTTCCAAGCAGACTGGATACATCAGCCATCCCATGTACCCTTCCAAGCAGACTGGAGACATCAGCCATCCCATGTACCCTTCTCAGGATAGAAAGTATAGTGTAGTTTTAAATGCTCAACTGTATATTAGCAATCTATGACCTGTGTCTGTATATTAATGTTGCTGTTTCTCCTTCTCCATAAGGGATGTCAGCCCTCCCGTGTACCCTTCCAAAGATGGTGGCTACCCTTCCAAGGATGCAAAGTATATTGTAGTTTTAAATGCCAACAATAGCTAATGTGCATAACAGCCAGAGATTGGATCCACCTGTAACAACCGCACTAAATCTGCCGCATGTATAAATGTTGCTACTGGACTATTAGTATTTCTTTTTTTGTTGATCCACAATTGTCTTCAACAGCTATGACAGCCCTCTTGTGTACCCTTCCAAGGAAGGTGGGTATCCTTCCAAGCAGACTGGATACATCAGCCCTCCCGTGAACCCTTCCAAGCAGACTGGAGACATCAGCCATCCCATGTACCCTTCTCAGGATAGAAAGTATAGTGTAGTTTTAAATGCTCAACTGTATATTATCAATCTATGACCTGCGTGTATATTAATGTTGCTGTTTCTCCTTCTCCATAAGGGATGTCAGCCCTCCCGTGTACCCTTCCAAAGATGGTGGCTACCCTTCCAAGGATGCAAAGTATATTGTGGTTTTAAATGCCAACAATAGCTAATGTGCATAACAGCCAGATATTGGATCCACCTTTGACAACTGCACTAAGTCGGCAGGATGTATAAATGTTGCTACTGGATTATTAGTAATTATTTTTTTTGATCCACAATTTTGTCTTCAACAGCTATGGCAGTCCTCCCATGTACCCTTCTAAGGATAGAAAGTATAGTGTAGTTTTAAATGCTCAACTGTATATTATCAATCTATGACCCGTGTGTGTATATTAATGTTGCTGTTTCTCCTTCTCCATAAGGTACGTCAGCCATCCTGTGTACCCTTCTAAGCAGACTGGATACAGCAGCTATCCTGTGAACCCTTCTCAGGATATCAGGTATTTTTAAATGCCCAACGGTATATTTACAATCTATGACCTGTGTGTATATTAATGTTGCTGTTTCTCCTTCTCCATAAGGTACTTCAGCCATCCTGTGTACCCTTCTAAGCAGACTGGATACAGCAGCTATCCTGTGTACCCTTCTAAGCAGACTGGATACAGCAGCTATCCTGTGTACCCTTCTAAGCAGACTGGATACAGCAGCTATCCTGTGTACCCTTCTAAGCAGACTGGATACAACAGCTATCCTGTGTACCCTTCAAAGCAGACTGGATACAGCAGCTATCCTGTGTACCCTTCTAAGCAGACTGGATACAACAGCTATCCTGTGTACCCTTCTAAGCAGACTGGATACAGCAGCTATCCTGTGTACCCTTCTAAGCAGACTGGATACAGCAGCTATCCTGTGTACCCTTCTAAGCAGACTGGATAGATCAGCCATCCCCTGCACCCTTCCCAGGATATGAGGTACATTGTATTTTTAAATGCCCAACGGTATATTTACAATCTGACCTGTGTGTGTATATAAATGTTGCTGTTTCTCCTTCTCCATAAGGTACATCAGCCATCCAGTGTACCCTTCCAATCTAATGGTGGTATGAAGCTGCAGGGGATGGGAGCTGACTCTGGGAAAGGATCTGTTGGTGAAAAGATGATAATGCAGGAGATATCTCAGCCTTCAGTATCGTCCTCTTACATCATCCAGTCCGGCAACAACTTCCAGCGATCAAAATAACCTTACCGACATCAAAGGGTCCAAAGGAGTAATGAAGTGACATTAAGGTTAGAAGGCAAGCTATACTTATAATATTTTCAATGTATTTGACTTGAGGACTAAGTGTTTTTTTTTCTTTGTTGCAGGGTGAACTTGGTGACTGACTGACCTTCAGCCTTCCTGGTGTTTGAAAAATAAAAACCTGATCATAAAACTTTACTGCCTTTTCGTCATTTCCACTTTCAAATTGTACATTCACAAAGCAGAACTGTGTCTGAACTTTTATTTATTTTAAGGATATGAAACATGTCTTCCCCTATGACTTAGTTATTTTCTTGCCATAATTCCAACACCAATATCCGACATATTCCTTGTCCGGTGTGTTATCCTGAAAACAAACCCATTGTAAAGTATTTTTTGGACAATGGACCAAAGGCCATCCTTTAGTCCACTAGGAATTGTCTTAAGGGTAAAGCTCCCGTAGCCAGCTAACGGGTGAGGGAGACGGTCTACTTCCTGGAATTGCAACATGGAAATTCTGACCCCTTGTAGAGCAGTTCAAATACTGTTACTGCACGGCCCCCAGACACATCTGACCAATGAGTTAAAAACATTCTTATGTGGCTTAAGCTTCTGCATTTTGATTCAGACGAGGGGAAACTATAGGTGTGAACCACACAATGGAGCATTCCAACAAACTTTGGTCTGAGAACTTCAGACCCATCTTGTGATTTAATATTTTGTCAAACCTAGTTTTAACTTGCCATGTATTTTATGTGAAACATTTAGATTTTATTTACCTACTTGACAAAATGAATCTTGAATAATAGCCTGAGCTGCTACTGTTGTCTGAACTTCAATTTGTGAGGAACCTCTGGGTTGTATTTACAAATATGTCAGAGTTGTACTTTTTCTTGGTTGTAAACCCAAGATAATAAAAATTAAGCTTTAAGATTGTTTGGGGGCATGTTGAGAAAAAGTCCAAATGCTGGGAAAAATGGTGTTAATACACAGCTTAGGCTCTGTAAAGGGGCACTTTTTATTTATTTTATTTTATTGTGAATACTGCACGTAGGGAAGAGCAGGATTTTCAGATGTAAAGCTCTTAATTAGGTTCCCATATTAACAGGAAAGATCGTTCACATTTGTCGCATCCCTGAAGTCAGCGCCGCGCGGCTCAGGGCTTTATTTATTTAAAGGCCGTAGGTGTATTTATTATTTTCATCCGTTAATTCAGGGCTGTAGTTTTGCGTCTATCTCACAAGCACAAACACACACTGCCTTGCTCAACAACAAAAAATGTGACGGCTAAGGAGCTTTTTGGTGGAGTTATTAGAGTGCCCCCCCTATGAGGCTCAGTCCTCACAGCAGACCCGGGTTAGAATCCAGCCCGGGTCGTTCTCTGCATATCATTTCCCTCTCTGACCCATTTCAACTCTGTTTCTTTGCACTATCAATAAAGCATTGAAAATGCCAAAAATCTAAAAAGATTATGCCATATTAAATATCTACTGGAGCTTATAATTGTTAACGAAACTTTGTTTCCTTATATATTATAACATTTTAATACTAAAACTATTCATGCTTTCTGCTATGAACTTTGTCCCAGTAAACTTAAGAGCCTCAAAGATTTTGGCTCTAAACAGATGTATGACCTATGTGTTCACGATGGTTAAAAGTTCATGGAGGAGAACTCCCTAAAATCTCCCAGTGCATTGCTTGATTACAATCTAAGAATTATTACACCTGTATCCTGTGAAAAACATCTTCTGTGAAACACATACACACAGTTGGTTTTACACACACATACCAAAGACCAAGGTGAAAGAGGGGGAGACTTTATGTACAAGGGCAAGTTCTTGAATCATCTCATGTCTCAGTAATTAAAACTAATCCCCCAGATCTTGCTAGAAACTCAAGGACCTGGACACACGAACAGACTGGTTCGCATACACATTTTTCATGCATAAAGCCTTGTACTATTGTTCATTTCGTTGTCTCAATCATGTATGCTACACTTGTGATGCATGTTGATTCCCTTGCTTAAGCTCGCAAGTAAAAATCTACCAGACTTAGAAGACTGCCATGACTCGATCTCTTTATTAAAAACACTTGGGTTTTTTGATAAAATAATTTCTTTAACAATAATTCAAACAGACAGACAAATGTTGCCTTTGTTTTATTGTGAACTCTATGTCACTGTGTAGATAAGGAATTTCAATTTTTCTTATTCTGAATTTGACCTTAAAACGGTTAATATATGAGTATCATTGTGCATGTCAACATAGTCACTGATAGAGATAAGATTAAGATTAGATAAAGATCTTCTATCATAAATATGGTGAAATTTGTGTATATAAAACAGGGTCTGCCTCTGCAGGTACTAATTGGGCTCCAGGTGTCTTCAATGATAATTAGTGCAGTGAGCGTGTGGAGCATCAATATAAGGGCAGAGGAGCCACATGCAGCTCACAGCACAACGCTTCTAGTCTCCAGACCGGCACCAGGCTGCTGAGGAGAAGTTACAGGAGCTGAGGCAAACATGGAGAATTGTCTGTCTTTGAGGTGAGTGGGGACATTTTGGTAGTGATGGTGTGATGAAGCCCCGTGAATGTGTCAAATCTTTCTGGCCAAATTCATCACCAAAAAGCCTGATCAACAAAGCCCCGTTAACAGCTCATTTAGGAATACTGACATCTGCTGGTATGTTACGGTAGTGGCCCTCTTATTTCACATAGCGAGCATAGATAGTATATAAAGTGAGGCAGTCGCATGATTTCAGAAAACGGGGCTTCGTTTGTCTTTAGTCACGTGGTACTGTGACAAACGATACAGGCCTCGAGACAGGCTTCATCTGGACACGCCCCCTTTGCGTGACACAGGCTTCGGGGCTTCCGTGTCGGACGTAACATCACTACATCTTGGTTTCACTGTTGGAGATTCAATGTTTATCCAAAACTTGCTCAAGTTGAACGATTGACAAAAAATAACTTTGCTTTTCTTGACTCTTCCAGGGTGTCTTTGATCTGTCTGCTGTTGTTCAGCGGTGGTGCTTGTTTTCCTGCAAACCAAGGTTGAGTTTTACTTCATGGAATCAGAAGAACGTGTTTGAAATTCTTTAGTTTGTGGAACTCAACTTATTTAAAATGTCTCAACAAAATAATTAGTAGGCTTAAAAGTAAGTGTACCTTACCTTGATTTTAATTGACCTCAAAATAAATCTAATGCAGACATTTTAAAGTTTCTTAAATTGTTGAGGGCCATAGACACTTCATCATCAAAATACTTCATGATCAGTAGGTCTCTATAACATGGGGTTAAACATCTAGCTACTGCAGAACGCTTCCAAAAGATTATTCACAACTTTAGGCAAGGCAAGTTTATTTCTATAGCGCAATTTACAGGGGTGAGATTATAATACACATTAGAAAAGCGAATGAATAGAAATCAACATTTAAAAGTGATTTGAATAGAACATTTCAATAGAATACAAATTACAGGTTAAAATGGAAACACAAAAGTCTTCAGAGACTTACAGCAGACCTCAAGTTTTCTGGGAGTTTGTTCCAGATATTTGCTGCATAAACTGAAAGCTGCTTCTCCTCGTTATACAACTTTATAATCTCTTTCCAGACTTCAGCGCTACGGGTAAATCTGATGGTGGAGCCGGTCATGGCTCAGACCTTCAGACGAGAAGCTCATGGACTACAGATGTTTCTCAAAGTCATGATCATTCTCGGGTCCTTGTGACCTACGATCCCAACTCCGACAAATCCTCCTATGCCTACCCTTCCATGAATACCGGGTACACCAGCCCGCCAGTGTACCCTTCCAAGGACAGTGGCTACATCAGACTGGGAGTTTACCCTTACCAAGATTATGGGTTTGTCAGCCCGTCAGTGTACCCTAAGCATACAAGTTATAGTGTAGTTTTAAATGCTCAAAGATAAATTTACAATCTGTGACCTGTGTATAATAATGTTGCTGTTTCTCCTTCTCCATAAGGTACGTCAGCCCGCCATTGTACTCTGCTAAGGATGGTGGGTACCCTTCCAAGCAGACTGGATACATCAGCCCTCCTGTGAACCCTTCCAAGGATACAAGGTATATGGTAGTTTTTTTTAAATACCCAACGTAAAATTTAGAATTTGTGACCTGTGTATATAAATGTTTCTCCTTCTCCATGTGGTATGTCAGCCCTCTAGTTTACCACTCCCAGAATAGCGGCACTCCCTCCAACCCTTCCAAGGACAATGGCTACGTCAGAATGGGAGTTTACCCTTACCAAGATTCTGGGTTTGTCAGCCCGCCAGTGTACCCTAAGGATACAAGGTATAGTGTAGCTTTAAATGCTCAAAGGTACATTTACATTCTGTGACCTGTGTATATAAATGTTGCTGCTCTACTATCAAACAGTCTTTTTCATCACAAGCCTTTCTCCTTCTCCATAATGTACGTCAGCCCGCCAGTGTACTCTGCTAAGGATGGTGGGTACCCTTCCAAGCAGACTGGATACATCAGCCCTCCTGTGAACCCTTCTCAGGATATCAGGTACTTTTCAATGCCCAACGGTATATTTACAATCTATGACGTGTGTGTATATAAATGTTGCCGTTTCTCCAGCTCCATAAGGTACGTCAGCCCGTCATTGTACTCTGCTAAGGATGGTGGGTACCCTTCCAAGCAGACTGGATACATCAGCCCTCCTGTGAACCCTTCCAAGGATACAAGGTATATGGTATTTATTTTTAATTTTTTTTTAAACCAACGGAAAATTTAGAATTTGTGACGTGTGTATATAAATGTTTCTCCTTCTCCATACGGTATGTCAGCCCTCCCGTGTACCCTTCCAAGCAGACTGGATACATCAGCCCTCCCTTGAACCCTTCCCAGGATATCGGGTATATTGTGTTTTTAAATGCCCAACGGCATATTTACAATCTATGACCTGTGTACATTAATGTTGCTGTTTCTCCTTCTCCATAAGGTACGGCAACCCGCCAGTGTACTCTGCTAAGGATGGTGGGTACCCTTCCAAGCAGACTGGATACATCAGCCCTCCTGGGAACCCTTTCAAGGATACAAGGTATATGGTAGTTTTTTTTTAAAATACCCAACGGAAAATTTAGAATTTGTGACCTGTGTATATAAATGTTTCTCCTTCTCCATACGGTATGTCAGCCCTCCCGTGTACCACTCCCAGAATAGCGGCACTCCCTCCAACCCTTCCAAGGACAATGGCTACGTCAGAATGGGAGTTAACCCTTACCAAGATTCTGGGTTCGTCAGCCCGCCAGTGTACCCTAAGGATACAAGGTATAGTGTAGCTTTAAATGCTCAAAGGTACATTTACATTCTGTGACCTGTGTATATAAATGTTTCTGCTCTACTATCAAACAGTCTTTTGCATCACAAGCCTTTCTCCTTCTCCATAATGTACGTCAGCCCGCCAGTGTACTCTGCTAAGGATGGTGGGTACCCTTCCAAGCAGACTGGATACATCAGCCCTCCCTTGAACCCTTCTCAGGATATCAGGTAAATTGTGTTTTTAAATGCCCAACGGTATATTTACAATCTATGACCTGTAAACATTAATGATGCTGTTTCTCCTTCTCCATAAGGTACGGCAACCCGCCAGTGTACTCTGCTCAGGATGGTGGGTACCCTTCCAAGCAGACCGCATACATCAGCCCTCCTGTGAACCCTTCCAAGGATACAAGGTATATGGTAGTTTTTTTTTTAAATACCCAACGGAAAATTTAGAATGTGTGACCTGTGTATAGAAATGTTTCTCCTTCTCCATACGGTACAGCCCTCCCGTGTACCCTTCCAAGCAGACTGGATACATCAGCCCTCCCTTGAACCCTTCCCAGGATATCGGGTATATTGTGTTTTTAAATGCCCAACGGCATATTTACAATCTATGACCTGTGTATATTAATGTTGCTGTTTCTCCTTCTCCATAAGGTACGGCAACCTGCAAATGTACTCTGCTCAGGTTGGTGGGTACCCTTCCAAGCAGACTGGATACATCAGCCCTCCTGTGAACCCTTCTCAGGATATCAGGTATTTTTAAATGCCCAACGGTATATTTACAATCTATGACCTGTGTATATTAATGTTGCTGTTTCTCCTTCTCCATAAGGTACAGTAACCCGCCAGTGTACTCTGCTAAGGATGGTGGGTACCCTTCCAAGCAGACTGCATACATCAGCCCTCCTGTGAACCCTTCCAAGCAGACTGGATACATCAGCCCTCCTGTGAACCCTTCCAAGGATACAAGGTATATGGTAGTTTTTTTTAAATACCCAACGGAAAATTTAGAATTTGTGACCTGTGTATATAAATGTTTCTCCTTCTCCATACGGTATGTCAGCCCTCCCGTGTACCCTTCCAAGCAGACTGGATACATCAGCCCTCCCTTGAACCCTTCCCAGGATATCGGGTATATTGTGTTTTTAAATGCCCAACGGTATATTTACAATCTATGACCTGTTTATATTAATGTTGCTGTTTCTCCTTCTCCATAAGGTACGGCAACCCGCCAGTGTACTCGGCTCAGGATGGTGGGTACCCTTCCAAGCAGACTGCATACATCAGCCCTCCCGTGAACCCTTCCAAGGATACAAGGTGTGTGGTTTTTTTTTTTTTAAATACCCAACAGAAAATTTACAATTTGTGACCTGTGTATATAAATGTTTCTCCATATGGTATGTCAGCCCTCCAGTTTACCACTCCCAGAATAGCGGCACTCCCTCCAACCCTTCCAAGGACAATGGCTACGTCAGAATGGGAGTTAACCCTTGCCAAGATTCTGGGTTCGTCAGCCCGCCAGTGTACCCTAAGGATACAAGGTATAGTGTAGCTTTAAATGCTCAAAGGTACATTTACATTCTGTGACCTGTGTATATAAATGTTTCTGCTCTACTATCAAACAGTCTTTTGCATCACAAGCCTTTCTCCTTCTCCATAATGTACGTCAGCCCGCCAGTGTACTCTGCTAAGGATGGTGGGTACCCTTCCAAGCAGACTGGATACATCAGCCCTCCTGTGAACCCTTCCAAGGATACAAGGTATATGGTAGTTTTTTTTTTTAAATACCCAACGGAAAATTTAGAATGTGTGACCTGTGTATAGAAATGTTTCTCCTTCTCCATACGGTACAGCCCTCCCGTGTACCCTTCCAAGCAGACTGGATACATCAGCCCTCCCTTGAACCCTTCCCAGGATATCGGGTATATTGTGTTTTTAAATGCCCAACGGCATATTTACAATCTATGACCTGTGTATATTAATGTTGCTGTTTCTCCTTCTCCATAAGGTACGGCAACCTGCAAATGTACTCTGCTCAGGATGGTGGGTACCCTTCCAAGCAGACTGGATACATCAGCCCTCCTGTGAACCCTTCCAAGGATACAAGGTATATGGTAGTTTTTTTTTTTAAATACCCAACGGAAAATTTAGAATGTGTGACCTGTGTATAGAAATGTTTCTCCTTCTCCATACGGTACAGCCCTCCCGCGTACCCTTCCAAGCAGACTGGATACATCAGCCCTCCCTTGAACCCTTCCCAGGATATCGGGTATATTGTGTTTTTAAATGCCCAACGGCATATTTACAATCTATGACCTGTGTATATTAATGTTGCTGTTTCTCCTTCTCCATAAGGTACAGCAACCCGCCAGTGTACTCTGCTAAGGATGGTGGGTACCCTTCCAAGCAGACTGCATACATCAGCCCTCCTGTGAACCCTTCCAAGCAGACTGGATACATCAGCCCTCCTGTGAACCCTTCCAAGGATACAAGGTATATGTTAGTTTTTTTTTAAATACCCAACGGAAAATTTAGAATTTGTGACCTGTGTATATAAATGTTTCTCCTTCTCCATACGGTATGTCAGCCCTCCCGTGTACCCTTCCAAGCAGACTGGATACATCAGCCCTCCCTTGAACCCTTCCCAGGATATCGGGTATATTGTGTTTTTAAATGCCCAACGGTATATTTACAATCTATGACCTGTGTATATTAATGTTGCTGTTTCTCCTTCTCCATAAGGTACAGTAACCCGCCAGTGTACTCTGCTAAGGATGGTGGGTACCCTTCCAAGCAGACTGCATACATCAGCCCTCCTGTGAACCCTTCCAAGCAGACTGGATACATCAGCCCTCCTGTGAACCCTTCCAAGGATACAAGGTATATGGTAGTTTTTTTTAAATACCCAACGGAAAATTTAGAATTTGTGACCTGTGTATATAAATGTTTCTCCTTCTCCATACGGTATGTCAGCCCTCCCGTGTACCCTTCCAAGCAGACTGGATACATCAGCCCTCCCTTGAACCCTTCCCAGGATATCGGGTATATTGTGTTTTTAAATGCCCAACGGTATATTTACAATCTATGACCTGTTTATATTAATGTTGCTGTTTCTCCTTCTCCATAAGGTACGGCAACCCGCCAGTGTACTCGGCTCAGGATGGTGGGTACCCTTCCAAGCAGACTGCATACATCAGCCCTCCCGTGAACCCTTCCAAGGATACAAGGTGTGTGGTTTTTTTTTTTTTAAATACCCAACAGAAAATTTACAATTTGTGACCTGTGTATATAAATGTTTCTCCATATGGTATGTCAGCCCTCCAGTTTACCACTCCCAGAATAGCGGCACTCCCTCCAACCCTTCCAAGGACAATGGCTACGTCAGAATGGGAGTTAACCCTTGCCAAGATTCTGGGTTCGTCAGCCCGCCAGTGTACCCTAAGGATACAAGGTATAGTGTAGCTTTAAATGCTCAAAGGTACATTTACATTCTGTGACCTGTGTATATAAATGTTTCTGCTCTACTATCAAACAGTCTTTTGCATCACAAGCCTTTCTCCTTCTCCATAATGTACGTCAGCCCGCCAGTGTACTCTGCTAAGGATGGTGGGTACCCTTCCAAGCAGACTGGATACATCAGCCCTCCTGTGAACCCTTCCAAGGATACAAGGTATATGGTAGTTTTTTTTTTTAAATACCCAACGGAAAATTTAGAATGTGTGACCTGTGTATAGAAATGTTTCTCCTTCTCCATACGGTACAGCCCTCCCGTGTACCCTTCCAAGCAGACTGGATACATCAGCCCTCCCTTGAACCCTTCCCAGGATATCGGGTATATTGTGTTTTTAAATGCCCAACGGCATATTTACAATCTATGACCTGTGTATATTAATGTTGCTGTTTCTCCTTCTCCATAAGGTACGGCAACCTGCAAATGTACTCTGCTCAGGATGGTGGGTACCCTTCCAAGCAGACTGGATACATCAGCCCTCCTGTGAACCCTTCCAAGGATACAAGGTATATGGTAGTTTTTTTTTTTAAATACCCAACGGAAAATTTAGAATGTGTGACCTGTGTATAGAAATGTTTCTCCTTCTCCATACGGTACAGCCCTCCCGCGTACCCTTCCAAGCAGACTGGATACATCAGCCCTCCCTTGAACCCTTCCCAGGATATCGGGTATATTGTGTTTTTAAATGCCCAACGGCATATTTACAATCTATGACCTGTGTATATTAATGTTGCTGTTTCTCCTTCTCCATAAGGTACGGCAACCTGCAAATGTACTCTGCTCAGGATGGTGGGTACCCTTCCAAGCAGACTGGATACATCAGCCCTCCTGTGAACCCTTCTCAGGATATCAGGTATTTTTAAATGCCCAACGGTATATTTACAATCTATGACCTGTGTATATTAATGTTGCTGTTTCTCCTTCTCCATAAGGTACAGCAACCCGCCAGTGTACTCTGCTAAGGATGGTGGGTACCCTTCCAAGCAGACTGCATACATCAGCCCTCCTGTGAACCCTTCCAAGCAGACTGGATACATCAGCCCTCCTGTGAACCCTTCCAAGGATACAAGGTATATGTTAGTTTTTTTTTAAATACCCAACGGAAAATTTAGAATTTGTGACCTGTGTATATAAATGTTTCTCCTTCTCCATACGGTATGTCAGCCCTCCCGTGTACCCTTCCAAGCAGACTGGATACATCAGCCCTCCCTTGAACCCTTCCCAGGATATCGGGTATATTGTGTTTTTAAATGCCCAACGGTATATTTACAATCTATGACCTGTTTATATTAATGTTGCTGTTTCTCCTTCTCCATAAGGTACGGCAACCCGCCAGTGTACTCGGCTCAGGATGGTGGGTACCCTTCCAAGCAGACTGCATACATCAGCCCTCCCGTGAACCCTTCCAAGGATACAATGTGTGTTTTTTTTTTTGTTTTTTTTTAAATACCCAACAGAAAATTTACAATTTGTGACCTGTGTATATAAATGTTTCTCCATACGGTATGTCAGCCCTCCAGTTTACCACTCCCAGAATAGCGGCACTCCCTCCAACCCTTCCAAGGACAATGGCTACGTCAGAATGGGAGTTAACCCTTACCAAGATTCTGGGTTCGTCAGCCCGCCAGTGTACCCTAAGGATACAAGGTATAGTGTAGCTTTAAATGCTCAAAGGTACATTTACATTCTGTGACCTGTGTATATAAATGTTTCTGCTCTACTATCAGACAGTCTTTTGCATCACAAGCCTTTCTCCTTCTCCATAATGTACGTCAGCCCGCCAGTGTACTCTGCTAAGGATGGTGGGTACCCTTCCAAGCAGACTGGATACATCAGCCCTCCTGTGAACCCTTCCAAGGATACAAGGTATATGGTAGTTTTTTTTAAATACCCAACGGAAAATTTAGAATTCGTGACCTGTGTATATAAATGTTTCTCCTTCTCCATACGGTATGTCAGCCCTCCCGTGTACCCTTCCAAGCAGACTGGATACATCAGCCCTCCCTTGAACCCTTCTCAGGATATCAGGTATATTGTGTTTTTAAATGCCCAACGGCATATTTACAATCTATGACCTGTGTATATTAATGTTGCTGTTTCTCCTTCTCCATAAGGTACGGCAACCCGCCAGTGTACTCTGCTCAGGATGGTGGGTACCCTTCCAAGCAGACTGGATACATCAGCCCTCCTGTGAACCCTTCCAAGGATACAAGGTATATGGTATCTTTTTTTTTTTTTTTAAATACCCAACGGAAAACTTAGAATTTGTGACCTGTGTATATAAATGTTTCTCCTTCTCCATACGGTATGTCAGCCCTCTAGTTTACCACTCCCAGAATAGCGGCACTCCGTTCAACCCTTCCAAGGACAATGGCTACGTCAGAATGGGAGTTAACCCTTACCAAGATTCTGGGTTTGTCAGCCCGCCAGTGTACCCTAAGGATACAAGGTATAGTGTAGCTTTAAATGCTCAAAGGTACATTTACATTCTGTGACCTGTGTATATAAATGTTTCTGCTCTACTATCAGACAGTCTTTTGCATCACAAGCCTTTCTCCTTCTCCATAATGTACGTCAGCCCGCCAGTGTACTCTGCTAAGGAGCGTGGATACCCTTCCAAGCAGACTGCATACATCAGCCCTCCTGTGAACCCTTCCAAGGATACAAGGTATATGGTAGTTTTTTTTAAATACCCGACGGAAAATTTAGAATTCGTGACCTGTGTATATAAATGTTTCTCCTTCTCCATACGGTATGTCAGCCCTCCCGTGTACCCTTCCAAGCAGACTGGATACATCAGCCCTCCCTTGAACCCTTCCCAGGATATCGGGTATATTGTGTTTTTAAATGCCCAACGGTATATTTACAATCTATGACCTGTGTATATTAATGTTGCTGTTTCTCCTTCTCCATAAGGTACGGCAACCCGCCAGTGTACTCTGCTAAGGATGGTGGGTACCCTTCCAAGCAGACTGGATACATCAGCCCTCCCGTGTACCCTTCCCAGGATATCAGGTATATTGTATTTTTAAATGCCCAACATTACATTTACAATATAATGACCTGTATATAAATGTTGCTGTTTCTCCTTCTCCATATGCTACGTCTGAGGGGTATACTATGATGCGAGATTAAGGGCTGAGCGAGGTCTGTTGAGTCGAAAGCCAGAATTCAGTATCACGAAAGGTGGCTCTCTTTTTACCTGGCTAGATCACCGTGGTAACAGAGGCTGCACGGCTAACCTGCTCAGAGCAGTTTGTTTCAGAGTTTGAGCTTAAATTCGGCTCTTAGCGCGCTGCCCTTTAAGGAAACTACACATTTTGAAATCCCGCGGACCTGACCATATTGTCTGAGCGATACATTCTCACTGAGGAAACTCATTAAATAAGTAAACTTATTGATCAGTAATATAATGAACGAAACGAAGCCGTGACATAAGGCTTACAGCAGAGTGAACCGTCGCATCGCGCTGGGGCTTTTTGACACATGCATACAGTTATTGATGCAGAAAATTTTAAAAAGCCTAGACCTACTGTATGCAGCGCCACTCTATGCTCTCACCTCAAATGATTTTACCTGGAGATCTACACACACTGGCTCTTAATAAAGTGTTCTATAAAATCACAGGTTGCAACATTATTTCACTGTGGGCTTCTTTCTTTTCATCAGTAGCGATTACAGTTGGGACGCGACAGCTGTCACAGTTCGGACATCGTTGCAGACTCGCATGGCAAGGCAAGGCAAGTTTATTTATATAGCACAATTCAAACACAAGGCCACTCAAAGTGCTTTACAGGGGCAAGATTAAAATACATAAAACACATTAGAAGACATTTAAAAGCGAATGAAAAGAAGTAAAACATTTAAATAAAATAAAGAGTACAGGTTAACATGGAAACAGAAAAGTCTTCAGACTCGATTTAAAAGAACTGAGGGTTGCAGCAGACCTCACGTTTTCTGGGAGTTTGTTCCAGATATTTGGTGCATAAAAACTAAAAGCTGCTTCTCCTCGTTTAGTCCTAACTCTTGGGACTGTAAGTAAACCTGTCCCAGACGACCTAAGGGCTCTGGACGGTTCATAACCTATCAGTAATGTATTTTGGCGCTAAACCATTTAGTGCTTTATAAACCAACATCAGTATTTTGAAATCAATTCTTTGAGTGACAGGAAGCCAGTGTAAAGACCTCAGAACTGGGGTAATGTGATCCACTTTTTTGGTCCTAGTGAGGACTCGAGCAGCAGCGTTCTGAATTAGCTGAAGCTGTCTGATAGATTTTTTTTTTTTTTGGAAGGCCTGCAAGGACAGTGTTACAGTAGTCAAGTCTACTAAAGATAAATGCATGGACAAGTTTTTCTAAATCTTGCTGAGACATAAGTCCTTGTAATTCTTGATATGTTTTTAAGGTGGTAGTATGCTGACTTATTAATTGATTTAATGTGTTTCTTGAAATTCAAGTCGGAGTCTATGACAACACCAAGATTTCTGGCTTGGTGTGTGGTTTCTAGCATAACAGATGTAAGCTGTGCGCTGACTTTTAATTGTTCATCTTTGGCACCAAAGACAATTACTTCGCAGGTTAAGCTTCTCACAGTAGATTCATATTTGTCCGAAAAATGCAGACAGGTTTTTTTAATGTAGGCCTATTGGTATTTGTAAGATTCAAATAAAAGACTAATAGTCTAAATCAAAATTGTATTCATTATGATATGGCCCAAAACTAAAGTGATTTTCCATAGGCTATTTATTTGGGGACAGTGTCAGACTTAAATTACATTCTTAAGCGTGGAACTATAGGCGTAGTGCTATGACGATAGCGAAGTAGCCTATATATATATTAGGCTAAATGGTATAGTGTTTAAATCCGAGTTCAACGTTTCATTGTTTTATAATGTTACGCACTGCAAGAACAATCGGCAAGATAAATAAATAATTTCCATGCTGGCAGCATTCCACTCTCCTTATTTGCAGTAAGAGTTTTTTCAGCTCTGTTTTCTGCTGTAATAATTCAGACTGACAAACTCTTCCTATTGAATGAAGTTGGCGACACTTTTTTTTACTCAGCTGCTCGCAATCAGTCCGTTTGTGTAAAGTTAGCGGCACAAGATCAGTCCATTTTGTGCAGATGCAGAGTCAAATGGCCTGAAGCTGAAACCCTTGTTCAACATAAGGGGTTGATAACTTCCTCCGTGATACCGGTTAGCTCTGAGCGAGGGTATGTGTTTATGTTGAACCAGATCAAAAAAAGAGAGCCGGGCTCTGTTGAGTTTGTTTCGTAGCATACACCTCAGCCCTCCAATGAACCCTTCCCAGGATACAAGGTATATGGTAGTTTAAAATGCAGGTAAAGTTAGTCTGTGACCTAATGTCATCATTCAATCAACATTGTGAGTGTAGACTTAATGGATTCATATTTGACTGCACACAGTCTGCTGTGTATTAATGTTGCTACTCTATTAAACAATCTGTTGCATCATAAGCCTTTCTCCTTCTCCATAAGGTATGTCAGCAATCCAGTGAACCCTTCCAAGGAGACTGGATACATCAGCCATCCAGTGTACCCTTCCCAGGATATGAGGTATATTGTAGTTTTAACCCTTAAACAGGCAACAGTGGAAAATGAGTTTCTAAAAATATTTTCATGTTATCACTCATCTCTTCAAGACCAAAGAAAAATATTTCCACATACATTTTTTTTATACTTTGTATATTTTGGGTTTTACGAGTTGTATCTCCCAGGATACGTTGCCCTATTAAGGTATAAAAAAAGCCGAAATGGTAAAAATATAAATTTTTAATTTGATGAACAGAAATGATAAATTGTTGTTTATCTTGTCCATTTAAATTACAAATACTACTTTTTAAGTAAATTTTATTCAGTTTTACCAATCTAGTTTCATCAAATTGGATCAGCCACATCCAGATGGGCAGGCTTGAGACGGTCCATAGTGACCCGCTCTAGCTTAACCCCCATGTCCACCACAAAGTTCTTGGGCCCCGCCTCCAGGACACAGAAGGGCCCATCGTAGGGGAGGCTTCAGGGGGACCTGAGTGAAGGGGCTGGAGTTGCCCAGGGCAAAAGTCCAATAGAACCGCAGCGTCCTGAAGGAACTTTCATGGGACCACCAGTGGCTGTCTGTAAACCAATTCAGCAGATGAAAACTGCAGGTCCTCCTTAGGGGCAGAGAGCCAAACAAGCCAACAACCACAGGAGGCAGTCAACCCAGTTGCTACCCTTTAGCCATGCAGCTCGGATGTGAACTGTGGGCCTCTGTACAAGGTGAGGTCAGCCGGCATACCAAAACGGGCTACCTATGACCTGAGGAACGCCCAGTCCACTTCAGTGAATGCAGAGGAATGGCTTCCGGCTACCTGGTGGTGCTGTCCACCAAGGTGAGGAGGTCAGTGAACCTACGGGAGGAAGGCAGGGGGCCCACCAGGTCCTTTTTGACCTGGTCGAAATGCCTCTCGGGGACCAGAATCGGCGCCAAGGGGGCTTTGGTATCATGTGTACCTTGAACACGCTGACAGGCCAAACTGAAGCTAGCCCAGGTCTTTACATCACTCCTGAGGCGGGGCCAGACAAATGTAACACCCACCAGCTTCGTATACAGCTTGTGGTCCACGAAGGCAGTGAAATGGAGGCCGTCCAACAGGAATGTAGGGACTTTATGGTGCCGTGTGCATGAACCTGGCACGGTGTCCTACTTGTGTACCAGTTTAATGGCTCCCTTTGTGGAAAGCAGTGCCCAAGGAAAGCAATGGATGACAGGCCAAACTGTAGCAGGATTGACTATTAGTCACTGCACCCTGATCCTTTCAAACAGCTGCCACAGGTGCGTCAGAGGCTCCTCTGAAGCCGATGCAGGCATGATGCTACACTGTGCGCCTACAACGACCAGCAGCCACCAGCTGGAAATTATATATTTAATTAACAGCAGCTTACTTTCCCTGCCAGTGGCTTTGGCCATCCCTCGGCAGTTAAGTTTGTGTTTTGTGCCTGGAAGGCACTCCCCGCCCCCAACGGTTAGGGATAGGGCCTTCCAGGCAGCACTGCCCTAAGTATACATAAATATAGAAAGATCATTTTAAAAGTGAAATACAGTAATAATGTTGTAATGGGCACAACTGTTCATGATAATATATGGTTCTGCAGTCATTATCAACATGCTTTCAAGTTTTAAATAAAATTCAGAATAATGAACATTGACCAAATTTCTACCCCCTAAGCAGGCAACGTATCTCTGGGGATACATACATTTCAAATTCTGCTAAAAAACCCACAAACACAGATGGATTTTTTTTTCTTCATCAGCATGTTAAGACAAATGTCCTAATTCAATATATGAATTTAGATTGTTATTTTAACAAAAATAAGTGTCTAATATATGATTACTTACACCCTGGGAAGCTGGCGCTTCACCACTGGCGTCCATGTTGATTTCTGATCAGGCTGACTAAACAATGAAAGATAACTTGAACCAAATCATGTCACCTAGATGCTAATAACAGACAAGTCTTTTGATAAATGCTAACTAGATTAGTGAAAACCTTCCAGCAAGCCCCCTACAGGATGTTAAAGAGTATGTATCTCCCAGTGCACGTTGCCTGTTTTATTAAATGCCAAACGGTATATTTACAATCTATGACCTGTGTGTATAAATATTGCCTTTTCTTCTTCTCCATAAGGTACGGCAGCCCTCCCATGTACCCTTCCAAAGATACAAGGAAACCAAGATACAAGGGAAAAATCGACTACTCCCCAGAAGCACAGGCCTTCGACGAAGAAAGCATGTCATCAGGGAAAGGGTTCCAAAGGGGGAATGAAGGGACATTGAGGTTAGAAGGCAATCTTTAGTTATCAAATCTACTTGCTTACTTCAGTATTGTTTGCAGACTATAACTTTGAGGTTAGAAAGCAAACTAAAGTTAGTCAATGTATTTGACTTGAGGACTAAGTGTTTTCTTTTTTTTTTTTTTTTTTTTTTTTTTTCTTTGTTGCAGGGTGAACTTGGTGTCTGACTGACCTTCAGCCTTCCTGGTGTTTGAAAAATAAAAACCTGATCATAAAACTTTACTGCCTTTTCGTCATTTCCACTTTCAAATTGTACATTCACAAAGCAGAACTATGTCTGAACTTTTATTTCTTTAAGGATATGAAACATGTCTTCCCCTATGACTTAGTTCTTTTCTTGCCATAATTCCAACACCAATATCTGACATATTCCTTGTCCGGTGTGTCATCCTGAAAACAAACCCATTGTGTAATTCTGACATACCTTGGCTTTTGATGAGACACCACCACATGGTTTGCACATCTAAACATTTTTTTTAAAGTATTTTTTTGGACCAAAGGCCATCCTTTAGTCCACTAGGAATTGTCTTAAGGGTAAAGCTCCCGTAGCCAGCTAACAGGTGAGGGCATAGACGGATTATGAGATAATGGGCCCCTGGGCACAAACTCTTAAAGGGCCCCCCCCACTCCTCCCTAACCAGTCAGGTACACTGACTTTTTCGCACAGATACATACAATTAATGGCAAAAACATATTAAGGAAGTCTGTGTTTCCAAAAGGATTTTGGGATACTGTTGGACGTACCATGTTGGGGGGGGGACCTTTTTAAAGTAAAATGCATCAATCTGGTGCACTTTGAGAGGAACATTTAGAGGCTATATCAAATCCTGAGATGAAGAAGGAACATTATTTTTCAGACAGGCAGCACTCTACTCTGCAACTGTAAAAACAGTACAGTAGATTGGTCTGCAGTTCCATGATGGAGGGGCCCATCCCAACAGATAAAGGGTGGATAGCTTCTTTTTATTAGAATTTAGAATTCACACAGACAGCTTATTTCTGTATGTGTGAGAGGGCCTTAAAGGCCCCTCATGGAGCCCCTTAGACAGAGCTACTAATGCTATTGTTTTTAACTTTTGTATTTCTCCCCTGCTAGTTGAGGGGTCCATGAGGATTTCTATCTTGTTAAATTTGAATGAATATCCTTATATTTAGGCTATTCCTTTTTGGACCCTGTCATTGACATGAGTGAGCTCTTTGACTATGCAACATGAAAAGTTAATATCAGTATCTCTGGCTTAGGGCCCCCCTGAGCCCCTGGGCCTGTGCCCGGTGAGCCTGTGCAGTAATCCCCCCCTGGGTGAGGGAGACAGTCTACTTCCTGGAATTGCAACATGGAAATTCTGACCCCTTGTAGAGCAGTTCAAATACTACGTTACTGCACGGCCCCAGACACATCTGACCAATGAGTTAAAAACATTCTCATGTGGCTTAAGCTTCTGCATTTTGGTTCTTCAACTGATTCAGACGAGAGGAAACGATAGGTGTGAAACACACAATGGAGCATTCCAACAAACTTTGGTCTGAGAACTTCAGACCCATCTTGTGATTGAATATTTTGTCAAACCTAGTTTTAACTTGCCATGTATTTTATGTGAAACATTTAGATTTTATTTACCTTCTTGACAAAATGAATCTTGAATAATAGCCTGAGCTGCTACTGTTGTCTGAACTTCAATTTGTGAGGAACCTCTGGGTTGTATTTACAAAATATGTCAGGGAGTTGTACTTTTTCTTGGTTGTAAACCCAAGATAATAAAAATTAAGCTTTAAGATTGTTTGGGGGCATGTTGAAAAGGTCCACGATTCTGGAGAATGCTTGTGAATCTGTCTGCTGCTGGGAAAATGGTGTTAATACACAGCTTAGGCTCTGTAAACGGGCACATTTTATTTTATTGTGAATACTGCACGTAGGGAAGAGCAGGATTTTCAGATGTAAAGCTCTTAATTAGGTTCCCATATTAACAGGAAAGATCGTTCACATCTGTCGCATCCCTGAAGTCAGCGCCGCGCGGCTCAGGGCTTAATTTATTTATTTATTTATTTTTATTTAACTTTTATTTATCCTCGAGAGACCAATTGAGGGGTGACCCTCATTTACAATGATGTCGAGTTCCAAGCAAATTCAAAGGAAAAACAACAATACATAAACAATATTCAATGCAAAAACATCAAATACACAACAACAGGTGAAGAGAAAAAAAAACAATTGAAACATTTACATAGTGGTGAAGAGTGGCAGCAATTAAAATTAAATGGGTTAAAGTACAATATAGTCCATTTAAAACAGTTACAGGTAGAGTTTGGCAGATTTAAGATAGTTTGTTTAAATTGGTTAAAAGATATGAAGGTATTTGGTTTAATTTGTTGCTGTAAGTTATTCCAGGAGTCGGGGGCACTGAAGCTAAAAGCTTTTAAAGGCCGTAGATGTATTTATTATTTTCATCCGTTAATTCAGGGCTGTAGTTTTGCGTCTATCTCACAAGCACAAACACACTGCCTTGCTCAACAACAAAAAATGTGACGGCCAAGGAGCTTTTTTTTTTTCACACCTGCACGCAATCTTCCCTTTATAAATACCCACCTGCGGTGAATTGTGCGCAGACGATCTCCACCCCGTGTCCTCCCACTTCACCTCCCAGTTTCATCCCACAATCTACCATAAATGGCGAATGCTAAATAGCTCCTGAATATGGTGACGCTCATAATAAGCACAGAATTTTGACTGACATGAGGAAAGAAGGGAGGCAACCGGCCGCAAAAAAAGCGACTGGGAAGGAAGAAAGCCTGTGACGTGTATGTGCTGCAGTAACTGGCACACAAACACACACGGGCGTGCTGATCACATATCATGATTGGCACAGTCGTTATAGTCTTTGTAAAGCAGTTTCGCCCAAGTTTGTACTGTATGCAATATCACATATTAGCGTACCGTTAGTACTATGTAGGCCTATATAAAATGTGGTGTGAGAAGTGAAATAATGCCTATAGTCTATTCGAGAGCATTGCTTTTCTCCCGTGAGATCCACACATTTCCAACAACGTCATATTATAGTTATATCTTCCAGGGTGAATTATTATGGGAAAGAGATGCGTGTAATAATTTGCTAAATTCATAACATGATTTTATCAAACGAAATATACAGTTTTAATTAATATCTGTTGGGATTAACTTTGTATAAAACAATTTTTTACACACCGCTTAAAATTTGCTCTCCCGCTGGCCACTCACGGAAACCCCTCCCGACGTATAGGATAGGCCATTATTAGAGAGTAGCGCTATAAGATTCAACTTGTAAAATATAACCAAAGCATGTAGACCTAGGCTACTTGATAAGTAATTCAACCTACATCACAACTGCATGCCATATACTAGGCTCCAGTAGCCATATATTTGCAACTATAGGTAAGCTTATACATTTTATTGACTAAATATATTGGGTGCCAAGCATCATTTGTCTGGGTTTTTCTGATGGCTGAGCTTTATTTCGTGGTGTCGCCATTGAGTGTCGCTGATTCCCCAAGTCAGGAAAACCTTGCGGTAGCTCTACGCATGGTCGAAAGTTGGCGTAGGAATACGCACACTTCTCCGCAAATAATGTTTCTATAAATACCAACGTTTGCCACCGCACATTTTCCCAAGGTTTTTGTGCGCCGCAAGCTTTATAAATGAGGCCCCAGGTGTCTTCAATGATAATTAGTGCAGTGAGCGTGTGGAGCATCAATATAAGGGCAGAGGAGCCACATGCAGCTCACAGCACAAGGCTTCTAGTCTCCAGACCGGCACCAGGCTGCTGAGGAGAAGTTACAGGAGCTGAGAAGAGTCAAGAAAAGCAAAGTTATTTACCCAAATGCTCAACTGAGCTGGAACAAGAGAGTGTTGAGTAAAATGTCATCAAACATGGAGAATTGTCCGTCTTTGAGGTGAGTGAATTCACTTTGGTTTCACAGTTGATGACATTTTACTCAACACTCTCTTGTTCCAGCTCAGGTGAGCATTTGGGTAAATAACTTTGCTTTTCTTGACTCTTCAGGGTGTTTTGGATCTGCCTGCTGTTTAGTTGTGGCGCTTGTCTTCCTGCAACAAAAGGAGGTGAGTTTCCCTATTTTACTTTTGGAAACAGACCGCTTAGAACTAGTATAAAATGTTGATGGATGTACTGAAAAGACATAAATGAGTAGTTGTCCTCAAATGCAGGCCTTTTTCCCAAACTAAGTTTTAATTGACCTCAGAACAAATCTAGCACAGACATATTTGCCTCAAGTAATTTTTCTTAAATTTGGTTGAAAGCCATTAACACTCATCGTCAATAAAGTACTTCATGGTCAGGATGGGGTTAAACGACAGGCTACTCCAGAAAGCTTCCCAAAGATGGCTGACGACTTTAAATCTGCTTTTTCCAGACAACAAATCCCCCTACAGCGCTTCTGGGAAAACTGATGGTGGCACTGGTAATGGCTCAGACCTTCAGTCTAAAATCCCAACGCCTGTAGAAAGCCAGCCGCATCAACCGTCTGTACAGGCCCAGGAGCCGAGAGCAGCCCCCCCACAACAGCCCAGCAGCCCTTCCTCTCAGGGGGCGTCTAATGTAGCTGCAGGCATCTCTCAAAGTTATACTCCATCCTCGGTCCGTGTGAGTTATGATCCCAGGTCTGGCAAATCCTCCACTGCTGCTGCAAACCCCTCGGAAGATACAAGGTATAGTGTAGTTTTAAATGCTAAACGGTAAATGTACAATCTGTGACCTGTACATAAATGTTGCTGTTTCTCCTTCTCCATAAGGTTTGTCAGCCATCCAGTGTACCCTTCCCACCATTCTGGGTTCGTCAGCCCGCCCGTGAACCCTTCCAAGGATATGAGGTATATTGTTCTGGATTATATTGTAGTTCTATATAAAACATTTTTAATAGTGTAAAGTATTGGATCCATCTTTGATTGTGCTTGATATATAAATGTATTGGTAAAGTCAGTCTTTTGATCCATAAGCCTGTCTTTCTCCAACAGGTATGTCAGCACTCGGTTCTACCAAACTCAGGATAGTGGATATGTCAGCCCTCCTGTGAACCCTTCCAAAGACGGTGGATACATCAGCCCGCCAGTGAACCCTTCCAAGGATGCAAGGTATATTGTACTGTAGTTTTAAATGCCCAACAATAGTTAATGTGCATAACAGCAAGATATTGGATCCATCTTTGACAACCGCAAGTTGGCTGTATGTATAAATGTTGCTAGTGGATTATTAGTCAGTCTTTTGATCCACAATTTTGTCTTCAACAGGTATGTCAGCCCTCCCGTGTACCCTTCCAAAGATGCTAGGTATGTTGTTTGAAATACCCAACAGCAAAACTGCTCTCTGACCTAATGTAACCATCCCTTTTTAATATTCTTAGACCGGTAACGGTGTCTGCCTCTCAGAGCAAGTTTGCTGTATATAAATGTTGCTACTTTACTATTAACTTCCGACTGTGGATCCACACAACTGTCTTTCTGCATGATTATGCCAGATTGGGGCATGTATGGTCGTGCTCGGTAGTTCACATGCCTTCCTAATTTGGTTCCAAATTCTCTGACCGTTGGACAAGGTAAAGTGGTCTCCTCTAAAGGAGTCAGGTGGTCTGGGAGAAGAGAAAAGGAGGGCAGTAAGACGTTTTTGGGGCCAAGCTTTTTTCAATTGCCAACCAGGGGGGGCAGAGCCGGTCTAATGCCTTTTTCATATGTAAATTGGCAATACACCATCACTCTAGCATTGGCAGCCCAGTAATGTAAAAAACATGGTAACCCCAGTCCGCCATGCTCCCTGGGTTTCTGAAGATGATCCTATGTGCTTTATATCCCCAAATGAAAGGCATAATGGAATCAATTGACTTAAAGTAAGATTTAGGAATATAAATTGGCACATTCTGAAATAGATACAGAAATCTCGGCAGGGAGACCATCTTTACTGCGTTCACAAGGCCAATGAGGGAGATTGGTAATGTTCTCTATGTTCTCCTTTAGTTTGTTCAATCTTTCCATACACTTGAACTTAAAAAGTGTCTTTGGGTTTTTAGATAATTTAATGCCCAGGTACTTTATACTGACCAGATTTGTTTTAAACTGCGTATTGGCTAGGAATGTTGGGTCCAGATCTGCTGTTAAAGACAAGAGTTCACTTTTTTGCCAGTTTATGGTGTAACCCGAGAAGTCGCCAAGAGAGTTAATTAGGTGGGGGATGGAATTCTCGGGGTCGGCTACAAAGACCCCATCTGCGTACAGAGAGATCTTATGGTCCATCCCACCTAGTGATATTGGCTTTATAAGTGCGTGCCCTCTTATGCTGACAGCAAGGGGCTCGATGGCCAACGCAAAGAGGAGCGGCGAGAGGGGGCAACCCTGGCGCGTGCCCCTCTGAGGGGCAAAGGGTGTGGATCTTTCCTGGTTTGTTGGGATGGGCATATATTAAACGCACTCGGGAAATAAAAGGGGCCCCAAGACCGAACTCCTCCAGCACCTTGAGCAAGTACCCCCACTCAACCTGGTCGAAAGCCTTTTCCGCGTCCAGACACAGAACAGCTTGTTTGGAAGAGCTGTCAAATTTGTTATACATAATATTTAGGACTCTCCTAACATTAAAGCCTATTGGGGATGAACCCGGTCTGATGTGTGAATAATGGATTCTATAAATTTGTTTAGTCTATTTGTGAAAATTTTGAAATCCAAGTTAAGCATAGAAATTGGTCGATATGAGGACGGGTTAGTTTCATCCCTGTCTTGTTTTAACAAGAGAGAAATGTTTGCGGTATACAGTGTTGGTGGGAGTCTATTCGCTTCGGTTGAGTGGGAGAACATTCTATGCAAGATCGGGGTTACTTGGTCAGCGAACATCTTATAAAATTCAACTACGACGCCATCTGGCACAGGGCTCTTGCCGTTATGCAGTGATTTGATAGCGTCTGTGATTTCTGCAGGGGATAGTTCAGAGTTTAAGGCCTCGCGGGAGGCGCTGTCTAGCTTTTTTAACCATGCGTTGATATCACCGTTAGCTTTGGATTTATAAAGCTCCTGGTAATACTCCTTATAGCGTTTATTTATCTCTTTCGGGTCAGTTAAAGCCACACCTCTGCTAGATTTTATTGTATGTATGGATCTGCTGGTTTGTTGCCCTCTGAGCTGGCGGGCCAGCAAGGTATGTGGGTTATCGCCTAATTCAAAATAATGTTGCTTAAGTCTGAGAAGCTGATCACTCACTTGACTCGTTAAAATGGTGTTACACTCGTATTTAAGACTAAGAATATTTTGCAGAGTTTGGGGGTTATTTGTGTTTCTGTATAATGTCTCCAACGAGGTGAGCAAATATAGTGAGTCAATATCCTTTAAACGTCTTTCTCTAGATTTATTTAAAGACCCTTCATATGAAATTATATAACCTCTCATGACCACTTTAAAAGACATCTGAGGTATCGTTGGTCTATAAATATTCAGTGATTTTTCCTGACATGTATTTACAAAAAAATCTGTTGTTGAGCAATGAAGGGCGTAACCGGCAATTAGCTTGCTGTTTCGATCTCTTAAAGTCAAGAATAATGGCTGCTGGGGCATGATCCGAGATCGGATGTTGTGATATTTGGTGTCTATTACGTTGGGTATGAGTCTAATAAAAAATAATCAATAAGAGAATATGAATTGTGCATTTTAGGAAAACAATTAGTAGTCTCTAACTGTGGGGTGCTGTATTATCCAGATGTCAACTAAATTAGTAGTTGAAATCAAGTTTCAGAACTGTAGATGAGTTAGAAGGGTAGCTTGTTTTCTCTGATGACCTGTCCATATGCCAATCAAGGATTACATTGTGGTCCCCTGCAGCAATAACATTTGTGCCCGAAAGGCCGGGTAACATATTAAAGGTTTTACGGAGAAAGGCAGCGTCATCAATATTTTGACCATAAATGTTAAGTGTTACATGAACAGAGCAAAGGTACCCAGTTACTATAAGGAAACGACCATTCGGGTCACTTACTGTAGAGATATGTTTAAAATCTATGTTTTTCTTAAGAATAATGGCCACATCGCAGGCTTTGCTTGAGAATGTGGATTGAAATGTCTAGTCTGCCCATCTGCAGCGCAGCCGATTCCGCTCTGATGGTCTAATGTGAGTTTCTTGGAGGAACACAATATCGGCAGATAGATTTAAGATGTGAAAAAACATTAGCTCGTTTAATTGGATGACCCATGCCTCGCACGTTCCAGCTCACCATGGTAACTCCCCTGCTTGTATCATCACCCCCGGGTATCATACAAAGTTATATGCCATAATACACACACAGTGACACAGTAGTTTGCCCCAAACAAAAAGACAGTTAGACCACTAGTACGAAAACACATACAGCCCTCGAACATGCCCTCCCACCCTACCAACTTTTCCAAACAAAGTGAGGGAAAATACCCTAAGGATAATCGAGATGATCCGGTCGTTGTGCTCAAACAGGGCTGTCTCCATGGCGGTTATCTTCAGGTTGAGCGAGTCGGTGGTCGACTTGACGGCATCTAAGGCAGCAGAAATGGGCCTCAAGGCTTCACCCACTACCATTTTCATGGTTGTAGTAAGGGTTGTGTTAGGTCGGATAGCAGCACAGCGCGGAGCTTGTTGAGATCAGGCGGCAGGGAGTCGACTCCGCCATGACATCGTGGCAGCCTCTTTTTCTGGCAAATTCTGCCCTTTCTCTTTCTGCCTGTTGCGGCCCATCAACGCCAAACAGTCAGTGTGATTAAACAAAATTATAGTTAATGTGCATAACGGCAAGATATTGGATCCATCTTTGACAACTGCACTAAATCGGCTGTATGTATAAATGTTGCTACTGGATTATTAGTCATTCTTTTGATCCACAATTATGTCTTCAACAGGTACATCAGCCCTCCCTTCTACCCATCTCAGGATAGTGGGTACGTCAGCCCTCCCGTGAACCCTTCCAAGGATACTATGTAAGTTCGAAATACCCAACATCAAATATGCCGTCTGACCTAGTGTAACCATCCCATTCAATATCCTTAGACTGGACATAGTGTCTGCCTCTAAAAGTAAGTTTGCTGTATATAAATATTGCTACTTTACTATTAACTTCTGACTGTGGATCCAAACGCCTTTCTCCAACAGGTATGTCAGCCCTCCTGCTGACCCCAAGGATTCAGGCTTTGCACACCCTTCCAAGCAGACTGGATATGTCAGCCCACCAGTGAACCCTTCCAAGGATATGAGGTATATCGTAGTTTTAAATGCCCAACAGTAAAGTGTCACTCTGTGACCTAATGTGAGTAAACAAAATTATTGTTAACGTGCATAACTGCAAAATATTGTATCCATCTTTGACAACCGCACTAAGACGGCTGGATATATAAATGTTGCTACTGGATTATTAGTCAGTCTTTTTTGATCCACAATGATGTCTTCAACAGGTATGTCAGCCCTCCCGTGTACCCTTCCAAGCAGACTGGATACATCGACCCGCCAGTCTACCCTTCCAAGGATGGTGGGTACCCTTCCAAGCAGACTGGATACGTCGACCCGCCAGTCTACCCTTCCAAGGATGGTGGGTACATCAGCACTCCTGCATTCCTTTCCAAAGAGTCTGTGTTTGTCAGCCCTCCCGTGTACCCTTCTAAGGATACAAGGTATAGTGTAGTTTTAAATGCCCTATGGTAAATTTACAATCTATGACCTGTGTATATAAATGTTGCTGTCTCTCCTTCTCCATAAGATATGTCAGCCAGGCAACATACCCTTCCCACGATTCTGGGTTCGTCAGCCCTCCCGTGAACCCTTCCAAGGATGCTATGTAAGTTTGAAATACCCAACATCAAATATGTCTGACCTAATGTAACCATCCCATTCAATATCCTTAGACTGGACATAGTGTCTGCATCTTAAAGTAAGTTTGCTGTATATTAATGTTGCTACTTTACTATTAACTTCCGACTGGATCCAAACGCCTTTCTCCAACAGGTATGTCAGCCTTCCTGCTGACCCCAAGGATTCAGGCTTTGCACACTCTTCCAAGCAGACTGGATACGTCAGCCCGCCAGTGAACCCTTCCAAGGATATGAGGTATATCGTAGTTTTAAATGCCCAACAATAAAGTGTCACTCTGTGACCTAATGTGAGTAAACCAAATTATTGTTAATGTGCATAACGGCAAAATATTGGATCCATCTTTGACAACTGCACTAAGACGGCTGGATATATAAATGTTGCTACTGGATTATTAGTCAGTCTTTTTTGATCCACAATGATGTCTTTAACAGGTTTGTCAGCCCTCCCGTGTACCCTTCCAAGGATGGTGGGTACCCTTCCAAGCAGACTGGATACGTCGACCCGCGAGTATACCCTTCCAAGGATGGTGTATACGTCAGCACTCCCTTCTACCCTTCCAAGGATGGTGTATACGTCAGCACTCCCTTCTACCCTTCCAAAGATGGTGTTAACGTCAGCCCGCCAGTGTACCCTGCCAAGGATGGTGGGTACCCTTCCAAGCAGACTGGATACGTCGACTCGCCAGTCTACCCTTCCAAGGATGGTGGTTACATCAGCACTCCTGCATTCCCTTCCAAAGACTCTGTGTTTTTCAGCCCTCCCGTGAATCCTTCCGAGGATACTATGTAAGTTCGAAATACCCAACATCAAATATGCCGTCTGACCTAGTGTAACCATCCCATTCAATATCCTTAGACTGGACATAGTGTCTGCCTCTCTAAGTAAGTTTGCTGTTTATAAATGTTCCTACTTTACTATTTACTTCCGCCTGTGGATCCAAAACCTTTCTCCAACAGGTATGTCAGCCCTCCTTCTGACCCCAAGGATTCAGGCTTTGCACACCATTCCAAGCAGACTGGATACGTCAGCCCGCCAGTGAACCCTCCCAAGGATATGAGGTATATTGTAGTTTTAAATGCCCAACAATAAAGTGTCACTCTGTGACCTAATGTGAGTAAACAAAATTATAGTTAATGTGCATAACGGCAAAATATTGTATCCATCTTTGACAACCGCACTAAGAAGGCTGGATATATATATACAGTCCCCTCCAATAGTATCAGAACAGTGAGGCCAATTCCTTTATTTTTGCTGTAGACTGGAAACATTTGGGTTTGACACCAAAACATGAATATGAGACAATAGATCAACATTTCAGCTTTCATTTCCAGGTATTCACATCTGGATCTGATACACAACTGAGAAGATAGCATTATTTGTAAAGGAACACCACATTTTTAGGTGAGCAAAAGTATTGGAACAGATACTTAAAATAAATTAAAGTGAATAAGACTTAATATTTTGTTGCAAATCCTTCGCTTGCAATAACTGCATCAAGCCCGTGACCCTTTGACATCACAACTTTTGAATCCTCCTTTTGTGATGCTTTCACCGCAGCCTCATTCAGTTGCTGTTTTTTTAATGTCTTCAGTCTCCTCTTCAGCAGGTAAAATGCTTGCTCTATAGGGTTTAAGTCTGGAGATTAACTTGATCAGTCTAAAACCTTCCATTTCTTGACCCTGATTAACTAATTTGTTGTTTTTGCAGTGTGTTTTGGGTCATTACCTTGCTGCATTATGAAGGATCTTCCAATCAGTTTGGTTGCATCTTTCTTTTAAATTGGCAGACAAAATGTTTGTGTAAACTTCTGAGTTAATTTAGCTGTTGCCATCATGTGTTACATCATCAATGAAGATTAATGAGCCGATCCGAGAAGAAGCCATGCAAGCCCAAGCCATGACATTGCCTCCACCGTGTTTCACAGATGAGCTTGTATGCTTGGGATCAGGAGCAGATCCTTTCTTTCTCCAAACTTTAGCCTTTCCATCACTTTGGTAAATGTTCATCTTGACAACAACACAGTAACACATGATGGCAGCAGCAAGATGAACTTAGAAGTCTACAGAAACATTCTGTCTGCCAATTTAAAGAAAGATGCAACCAAACTGATTGGAAGATCCTTCATCATGCAGCAAGGTAATGACCCAAAACAACTGCAAAAACAACAAAGGAGTTCATCAGGGGCCAGAAATGGAAAGTTCTAGACTGGCCAAGTCAATCTCCAGACTTAAACCCCATAGAGCATGCATGTTAACTGCTAAAGAGGAGACCGAAGGGTGTAACCCCCCCCCCAAAAAAACAAACGGCAACTGAATGAGGCTGCGGTAAAGGCCTGGAAAAGCATCAAAAAAGAAGAATGCAAAAGTTGTGTTATGTCAATGGGTCACAGGCTTGATGCAGTTATTGCAAGTGAAGGATTTGCAACAAAATATTAAGTCTTATTCACTTTAATTTACTTTAAGTCTATCTGTTCCAATACTTTTGCTCACCTAAAAACGTGGTGTTCCTTTAAAAATAATGCTATCTTCTCAGTTGTGAATCAGATTTACAGTGTGTTCCAAATTATAATGCAAATTATATTCTTTTCAGATTTTCCTAAATAGTCGATGCAAATGACAGTCAGTATAATTTAAGTCATCAGCCGTTAGAGTATGATTAAAATTTTATTGAACAAACCTCCCAATGATAACAGTATTTATTTTCAAAAATGGAAAAACTCAAAATGCACCGTTCCAAATTATTATGCACAACAGTTTCAAAACATTTTATAGGTTGTAAAGAACTAAAAATGGTCATTTGTTGAATTTGCAGAATGTGGAGGTCATATTTAGTGAAATCAAAAGCTATTTCAATCAAAAACATCTTAACAGGCCAAGTTACATGTCAACATAAGACCCTCTCTTTGATAGCACCTTCACAATTCTTGCATCCATTGAACCTGTGAGTTTTTGGAGAGTTTCTGCTTGAATATCTTTGCAGGATGCCAGAATAGCCTCCCATAGCTGCTGTTTTGAGGTGAACTGCCTCCCAACCTCATAGATCTTTTGCTCGAGGATGCTCCAAAGGTTCTCAATAGGGTTGAGGTCAGGGGAAGATTGGGGCCATACCATGAGGTTATCTCCTTTTATGCCCATAGCAGCCAATGACAGAGGTATTCTTTGCTGCATGAGATGGTGCATTGTCATTCAGGAAGATGATTTTACTACGGAAGGCACTGTCCTTTTTGTACCACGGAAGAAAGTGGTCAGTCAGAAACTCAACATACATTGCCGAGGTCATTTTCACACCGTCAGGGACCCTAAAGGGGCCTACCAGCTCTCTCCCCATGATTCCGTCCCAAAACATGACTCCGCCACCTCCTTGCTGACGTCGCAGCCTTGTTGGGACATGGTGGCCATTCACCAACGATACACTACTCCATCCATCTGGACCATCCAGGGCTGCACAGCACTCATCAGTAAACAAGACTGTTTGAAAATTAGTCTTCCTGTATTTCTGAGCCGAGTGCAACCGTTTCTGCTTGTGAGCATTGTTTACGGGTGGCCGAATAATAGGTTTATGCATAGCTGCAAACCTCTGTAGGATCCTACACCTTGAGGTTCGCGGGACTCCAGCGGCTTCAAATACCTGTCTGCTGCTTTGTAATGGCATTTTAGCAGCTGCTCTCCTAATCCAATGAATTTGTCTGGCAGAAACCTTCCTCATTATGCCTTTTTCTGCACGAACCAGTCTGTGCTCTGAATTAGCCACAAAACTCTTCACAGTACGATGATCACGCTTCAGTTTCTTTGAAATATCTATTGTTTTCATACCTTGTCCAAGGTATTGCACTATTTGACGTTTTTCGGCAGCAGAGAGATCCTTTTTCTTTCCCATATTGCTTTAAACATGTGGCCTGCTTAATAATGTGGAATGTCCTTCTTAAGTAGATTTCCTTTGATTGGGCTCACATGGCAAACTAATTATCACAGGTGTATGAGATTGATTTCAATGATCCAAGGCATCCTGAGACACAATACCATACATGAGTTTAATTGAAAAACAAAACATTAAATGTTTATGACACTTCAATCCAATTTGGAACACGGTGTAAATGAATTGAAAGCTTCAATGTTGATCTATTGTCTCATATTCATATTTAGGTGTCAAACAAAATGTTTCCAGTCTTGAGCAAAAATAAAGGAATTGGCCTCACTGTTCCGATACTTATGGAGGGGACTGTAAATGTTGCTACTGGATTATTAGTAAGTCTTTTTTGATCCACAATGATGTTTTCAACAGGTATGTCAGCCCTCCCGTGTACCCTTCCAAGGATGGTGGGTACCCTTCCAAGCAGACTGGATACATCGACCCGCCAGTCTACCCTTCCAAGGATGGTGTATACGTCAGCACTCCCTTCTACCCTTCCAAAGATGATGTTAATGTCAGCCCGCCAGTCTACCTTTCCAAGGATGGTGGTTACATCAGCACTCCTGCATTCCCTTCCAAAGACTCTGTGTTTGTCAGCCCTCCTGTGTACCCTTCCGAGGATGCTATGTAAGTTTGAAATACCCAACATCAAATATGCTGTCTGACCTAGTGTAACCATCCCATTCAGTATTCTTAGACCGGACATAGTGTCGGCCTCTAAAAGCAAGTCTGCTGTATATAAATGTTGCTACTTTACTATTAACTTCCAATTGTGGATCCACACGTCTTTCTTCAACAGGTATGTCAGCCCTCCTGCAGACTCCAAGGATTCAGGCTGTGTACACCCTTCCAAGCAGACTGGATACGTGAGACCTCCCGTCTACCCTTCTAAGGATACAAGGTATAGTGTAGATTTAAATGCCCTGTGGTACATTTACAATCTATGACCTATGTATATAAATGTTGCTGTCTCTCCTTCTCCATAAGATATGTCAGCCAGGCAACGTATCCTTCCCGCGATTCTGGTTTCGTCTGCCCTCCCGTTAACCCTTCCGAGGATGCTATGTACAGGTCCTTCTCATATTGTGATAAAGTTGATTATTTTCCATAATGTAATGATAATAATTGAACTTTCATATATTTTAGATTCATTGCACACCAACTGAAATATTTCAGGTCTTTTGTTGTTTTAATACTGATGATTTTGGCATACAGCTCATGAAAACCCCAAATTCCTACCTCAAAAAATTAGCATATCATGAAAAGGTACTCTAAACGAGCTCTTAACCTAATCAACTAATTAACACTAAACACCTGCAAAAGATTCCTGAGGCTTTTAAAAACTCCCAGCCTGGTTCATTACTCAAAACCGCAATCATGGGTAAGACTGCCGACCTGACTGCTGTCCAGAAGGCCATCATTGACACCCTCAAGCAAGAGGGTAAGACACAGAAAGAAATTTCTGAGCGAATAGGCTGTTCCCAGAGTGCTGTATCAAGGCACCTCAGTGGGAAGTCTGTGGGAAGGAAAAAGTGTGGCAGAAAACGCTGCACAACCAGAAGAGGTGACCGAGCCCTGAGGAGGATTGTGGAGAAGGGCCGATTCCAGACCTTGGGGGACCTGCGGAAGCAGTGGACTGAGTCTGGAGTAGAAACATCCAGAGCCACCGTGCACAGGCGTGTGCAGGAAATGGGCTACAGGTGCCGCATTCCCCAGGTCAAGCCACTTTTGAACCAGAAACAGCGGCAGAAGCGCCTGACCTGGGCTACAAAGAAGCAGCACTGGACTGTTGCTCAGTGGTCCAAAGTACTTTTTTCCGGATGAAAGCAAATTTTGCATGTCATTCGGAAATCAAGGTGCCAGAGTCTGGAGGAAGACTGGGGAGAAGGAAATGCCAAAATGCCTGAAGTCCAGTGTCAAGTACCCACAGTCAGTGATGGTCTGGGGTGCCATGTCAGCTGCTGGTCTTTTATCAAAGGCAGGGTCAATGCAGCTAGCTATCAGGAGATTTTGGAGCACTTCATGCTTCCATCTGCTGAAAAGCTTTATGGAGATGAAGATTTCATTTTTCAACAAGACCTGGCACCTGCTTGCAGTGCCAAAACCACTCGTAAATGGTTTACTGACCATGGTATTTCTGTGCTCAATTGGCCTGCCAACTCTCCTGACCTGAACCCCATAGAGAATCTGTGGGATATTGTGAAGAGGAAGTTGAGAGACACCAGACCCAACACTGTGGATGAGCTTAAGGCCGCTATCGAAGCATCCTAGGCCTCCATAACACCTCAGCAGTGCCACAGGCTGATTGCCTCCATGGCACGCTGCATTGAAGCAGTCATTTCTGCGAAAGGATTCCCGACCAAGTATTGAGTGCATAACTGAACATAATTATTTGAAGGTTGACTTTTTTGTAGTAAAAACACTTTTCTTTTATTGGTCGGATGAAATATGCTAATTTTGAGTTAGGGATTTTTGGTTTTTCTTAACTTTTTCGCCAAAATCATCAATATTAAAACAATAAAAGGCTTGAACTACTTCAGTTGTGTGTAATGAATCTAAAATATATGAAAGTCTAATGTTTATCAGTACATTACAGAAAATATTGAACTTTATCACAATATGCTAATTATATGAGAAGCACCTGTATGTTCGAAATACCCAACATCAAATATGCTGTCTGACCTAGTGTAACCATCCCATTCAATATCCTTAGACTGGACATAGTGTCTGCCTCTAAAAGTAAGTTTGCTGTATATAAATGTTGCTACTTTACTATTAACTTCCGACTGTGGATCCACACGTCTTTCTCCAACAGGTATGTCAGCCCTCCTGCTGACTCCAAGGATTCAGGCTTTGTTCACCCTGCCAAGCAGACTGGATACGTCAGCCCGCCAGTGAACCCTCCCAAGGATATGAGGTATATCGTAGTTTTAAATGCCCAACAGTAAAGTGTCTCTCTGTGACCTAATGTGAGTAAACAAAATTATTGTTAATGTGCATAACGGCAAAATATTGTATCCATCTTTGACAACCGCACTAAGACGGCTGGATATATAAATGTTGCTACTGGATTATTAGTCAGTCTTCTTTGATCCATAATTATGTCTTCAACAGGTATGTCAGCCCTCCCGTGTACCCTTCCAAGCAGACTGGATACATCGACCCGCCAGTCTACCCTTTCAAGGATGGTGGGTACCCTTCCAAGCAAACTGGATACGTTGACCCTCCAGTGAACCCTTCCATAGATACAAGGTATTGTGTAGTTTTAAATGCCCTATGGTACATTTACAATCTATGACCTATATCTAAATGTTGCTGTCTCTCCTTTTCCATAAGATATGTCAGCCAGGCAACTTACCCGTCCCACGATTCTGGGTTTGTCAGCCCTCCCGTGAACCCTTCCAAGGATCCTATGTATGTTCGAAATACCCAACATCAAATATGATGTCTGACCTAATGTAACCATCCCATTCAATATCCTTAGACTGGACATAGTGTCTGCTTCTAAAAGTAAGTTTGCTGTATATAAATGTTGCTACTTTACTATTAACTTCCGATTGTGGATGCACACGCCTTTCTCCAACAGGTATGTCAGCCCTCCTGCTGACCCCAAGGATTCAGGCTTTGTACACCCTTCCAAGCAGACTGGATACGTCAGCCCGCCAGTCAACCCTTCCAAGGATATGAGGTATATCGTAGTTTTAAATGCCCAACAATAAAGTGTCACTCTGTGACCTAATGTGAGTAAAGAAAATTATTGTTAATGTGCATAACGGCAAAATATTGGATCCATCTTTGACAACCGCACTAAGACGGCTGGATATATAGATGTTGCTACTGGATTATTAGTCAGTCTTTTTTGATCCACAATGATGTCTTCAACAGGTCTGTCAGCCCTCCCGTGTACCCTTTCAAGGATGGTGGGTACCCTTCCAAGCAGACTGGATACGTCGACCCGCCAGTTTACCCTTCCAAGGATGGTGGGTACGTCAGCACTCCCTTCTACCCTTCCAAAGATGGTGTTAATGTCAGCCCGCCAGTGTACCCTGCCAAGGATGGTGGGTACCCTTCCAAGCAGACTGGATACTTCGACCCACCAGTCTACCCTTCCAAGGATGGTGGGTACATCATCACTCCTGCATTCCCTTCCAAAGACTCTGTGTTTTTCAGCCCTCCCGTGAACCCTTCCAAGGATGCTATGTAAGTTCAAAATACCCAACATCAAATATGCCGTCTGACCTAATGTAACCATCCCATTCAATATCCTTAGACTGGACATAGTGTCTGCCTCTAAAAGTAAGTTTGCTGTATATAAATGTTGCTACTTTACTATTAACTTCAGACTGTGGATCCAAACACCTTTCTCCAACAGGTATGTCAGCCCTCCTGCTGACCCCAAGGATTCAGGCTTTGTTCACCCTTCCAAGCAGACTGGATACGTCAGCCCGCCAGTGAACCCTTCCAAGGATATGAGGTACATTGTAGTTGTAAATGCCCACCAATAAAGTGTCCCTCTGTGAACTAATGTGAGGAAACAAAATTATACTTAATGTGCATGACGGCAAAATATTGGATCCATATTTGACAACCGCACTAAGACGGCCGCATGTATAAATGTTGCTACTGGATTATTAGTCAGTCTTTTTTGATCCATAATTATGTCTTCAACAGGTATGTCAGCCCTCCCGTGTACCCTTCCAAGGATGGTGGGTACCCTTCCAAGCAGACTGGATACATCGACCCGCCAGTCTACCGTTCCAAGGATGGTGGGTACCCTTCCAAGCAGACTGGATACGTTTACCCTCAAGTGAACCCTTCCATGGATACAAGGTATTGTGTAGTTTTAAATGCCCTATGGTACATTTACAATCTATGACCTGTATATAAATGTTGCTGTCTCTCCTTCTCCATAAGATATGTCAGCCAGGCAACTTACCCTTCCCACGATTCTGGGTTCGTCAGCCCTCCCGTGAACCCTTCCAAGGATGCTATGTAAGTTCGAAATACCCAACATCAAATATGCTGTCTGACCTAGTGTAACCATCCCATTCAGTATTCTTAGACCGGACATAGTGTCTGCCTCTAAAAGTAAGTTTGCTGTATATAAATGTTGCTACTTTACTATTAACTTCCGATTGTGGATCCACACGCCTTTCTCCAACAGGTATGTCAGCCCTCCTGCTGACCCCAAGGATTCAGGCTTTGTACACCCTTCCAAGCAGACTGGATACGTCAGACCGCCAGTGAACCCTTCCAAGGATATGAGGTGTATATTGTAGTTGTAAATGCCCACCAATAAAGTGTCACTCTGTGACCTAATGTGAGTAAAGAAAATTATTGTTAATATGCATAACGGCAAAATATTGTATCCATCTTTGACAACCGCACTAAGACGGCTGGATATATAGATGTTGCTACTGGATTATTAATCAGTCTTTTTGATCCACAATGATGTCTTCAACAGGTATGACAGCCCTCCCGTATACCCTTTCAAGGATGGTGGGTACCCTTCCAAGCAGACTGGATACGTCGACCCGCCAGTATACCCTTCCAAGGATGGTGGGTACGTCAGCACTCCCTTCTACCCTTCCAAAGATGGTGTTAATGTCAGCCCGCCAGTGTACCCTGCCAAGGATGGTGGGTACCCTTCCAAGCAGACTGGATACGTCGACTCGCCAGTCTACCCTTCCAAGGATGGTGGTTACATCAGCACTCCTGCATTCCCTTTCAAAGACTCTGTGTTTGTCAGCCCTCCCGTGAACCCTTCCAAGGATACTATGTAAGTTCGAAATACCCAACATCAAATATGCTGTCTGACCTAGTGTAACCATCCCATTCAATATTCTTAGACTGGACATAATGTCTACCTCTAAAAGTAAGTTTGCTGTATGTAAATGTTGCTACTTTACTATTAACTTCCGATTGTGGATCCAAACGCCTTTCTCCAACAGGCATGTCAGCCCTCCTGCTGACCCCAAGGAGTCAGACTTTGCACACCCTTCCAAGCAGACTGGATACGTCAGCCCGCCAGTGAACCCTCCCAAGGATATGAGGTGTATATTGTAGTTTTAAATACCCAACAAGAAAGTGTCACTCTGTGACCTAATGTGAGTGTCTGCGACAAAAGATTGGATATTTTTATAGGAACAAAGCCACCTTCCCTTTATTTAGTAGGAAAAGGATTATCGAGGCAGTATTTATTTTTTTTTAATATATTTTTTTTGGCATTTTTATGCTTTATTGATAGTGTAGAGACAGAGTTGAAATGGGGCAGAGAGGGGAGTGACATGCAGAGAACGACCGCGGGCTGGAATCGAACCCGGGTCCGCTGCTGGCCGAGGCCCATGGTGGGGACGCCCTACCAACTGAGCTAAGGGCGCCCCCATTGAGGCAGTTTTTATGTCTGTCCTTGACTACGGTGATGTGGTTTATCGGCATGCATCTCATTCATGTCTTAAACTCCTAGACTCTATTTTTCACTCTGCATTAAGGTTCATTACAGGAGATGTTCATGACGCACACCATTGTGTTTTATATGAAAGGGTTGTGTGGTCCTTCCTTAAAGAGAGACGTGATGCACATTGGCATATTTTTATATATAAAGCCCTGACCGGAAAGCTACCACTCTATTTGACAGAAATGCTGCATATTTCAGATGGGCTTTATCAAACCCGCTCAACTGACGTGCTCATGTTATATGTTCCATACGCCCGGTTTGACCTTGGTAAAACCGCTTTTAGCCACAGTGCCCCTGACTCCTGGAACAGCCTACAACATCAATTTAAAATAAATACACTTATAACTGTTGACCAATTTAAACTTATTATTTTGACTCAGCCCCACTCCACTTGTAACTGTTTTAATTAGGCTATTGTTCTGCTTCATTCAATTGATCTGAATGTTTTGATTGTTGTTGTCTCTTTGTAAGCTTGTTGTGTATTCTCATTGTGTATCTGTAATTGACTCGACGTCATTGTAGAAGAGGGTCACCCCTCAATTGATCTTTCGAGGATAAATAAAGGTAAATAAAATTATAGTCGATGTGCATAATGGCAAAATATTGGATCCATCTTTGACAACCGCACTAAGACGGCTGGATATATAAATGTTGCTACTGGATTATCAGTCCGTCTTTTTTGATCCACAATGATGTCTTCAACAGGTCTGTCAGCCCTCCCTTGTACCCTTCCAAGGATGATGGGTACCCTTGCAAGCAGACTGGATACGTCGACCCTCCCGTGTACCCTTCCAAGGATGGTGGGTACCCTTCCAAGCAGACTGGATACCTCAACCCGCCAGTCTACCCTGCCAAGGATGGTGGGTACATCAGCACTCCTGCATTCCCTTCCAAAGACTCTGTGTTCGTCAGCCCTCCAGTGAACCCTTCCAAGGATATGAGGTATATTGTAGTTTTAAATGCCCAACAATAAAGTGTCACTCTGTGACCTAATGTGAGTAAACAAAATTATACTTAATGTGTATAACGGCAAAATATTGTATCCATATTTGACAACCGCACTAAGAAGGCTGGATATATAAATGTTGCTACTGGATTATTAGTCAGTCTTTTTGATCCACAATGATGTCTTCAACAGCTATGACAGTCCTCCAGTCTACCCTTCCAAGGATGGTGGGTACCCTTCCGAGCAGACTGGATACGTCGACCCGCCAGTCTACCCTTCCAAGGATGGTGTATACGTCAGCACTCCCTTCTACCCTTCCAAAGATGATGTTAATGTCAGCCCGCCAGTCTACCCTTCCAAGGATGGTGGTTACATCAGCACTCCTGCATTCCCTTCCAAAGACTATGTGTTTGTCAGCCCTCCTGTGTACCCTTCCGAGGATGCTATGTAAGTTTGAAATACCCAACATCAAAATGCCGTCTGACCTAGTGTAACCATACCATTCAGTATTCTTAGACCGGACATAGTGTCTGCCTCTTAAAGCAAGTTTGCTGTATATAAATGTTGCTACTTTACTATTAACTTCAGACTGTGGATCCACACGTCTTTCTTCAACAGGTATGTCAGCCCTCCTGCAGACTCCAAGGATTCAGGCTTTGTTCACCCTGCCAAGCAGACTGGATACATCGACCCGCCAGTCTACCCTTCCAAGGATGGTAGGTACCCTTCCAAGCAGACTGGATACGTCGACCCTCCAGTGAACCCTTCCATGGATACAAGGTATTGTGTAGTTTTAAATGCCCATTTACAATCTATGACCTGTATATAAATGTTGCTGTTTCTCCTTCTCCATAAGATATGTCAGCCAGGCAACGTACCCTTCCCACGATTCTGGGTTCGTCAGCCCTCCCGTGAACCCTTCCAAGGATGCTATGTATGTTTGAAATACCCAACATCAAATATGATGTCTGACCTAATGTAACCATCACATTCAATATCCTTCGACTGGACATAGTGTATTCCTCTAAAAGTAAGTTTGCTGTATATAAATATTGCTACTTCACTATTAACTTCCGACTGTGGATCCAAACACCTTTCTCCAACAGGTATGTCAGCCCTCCTGCGTACCCCAAGGATTCAGGCTTTGTACACCCTTCCAAGCAGACTGGATACGTCAGCCCGCCAGTGAACCCTTCCAAGGATATGAGGTATATTGTAGTTTTAAATGCCCATCAGTAAAGTGTCTCTCTGTGACCTAATGTGAGTAAACAAAATTATAGCTAATGTGCATAACGGCAAAATATTGGATCCATATTTGACAACCGCACTAAGACGGCCGCATGTATAAATGTTGCTACTGGATTATTAGTCAGTCTTTTTCGATCCATAATTATGTCTTCAACAGGTATGTCAGCCCTCCCGTGTACCCTTCCAAGGATGGTGGGTACCCTTCCAAGCAGACTGGATACATCGACCCGCCAGTCTACCCTTCCAAGGATGGTGGGTACCCTTCCAAGCAGACTGGATACTTCGACCCTCCAGTGAACCCTTCCATGGATACAAGGTATTGTGTAGTTTTAAATGCCCATTTACAATCTATGACCTGTATTTAAATGTTGCTGTCTCTCCTTCTCCATAAGATATGTCAGCCAGGCAACTTACCCTTCCCACGATTCTGGGTTTGTCAGCCCTCCCGTGAACCCTTCCAAGTATCCTATGTAAGTAAATGTTGCTACTGGATTATTAGTCAGTCTTTTTGGATTCACAATTATGTCTTCAACAGGTCTGTCGGCCCTCCCGTGTACCCTTCCAAGGATGGTGTTTACCCTTCCAAGGATGGTGGGTACCCTTCCAAGCAGACTGGATACATCAGACCGCCAGTGAACCCTTCCGAGGATACAAGGTATATGGTAGTTTTTTTTTAAATACCCAACGGAAATTTTAGAATTTGTGACCTGTGTATATAAATGTTTCTCCTTCTCCATACGGTATGTCAGCCCTCCAGTCTACCACTCCCAGAATAGCGGCTCCAACCCTTCCAAGGACAATGGCTACGTCAGACTGGGAGTTTACCCTTACCAAGATTCTGGGTTCGTCAGCCCTCCCGTGAACCCTTCCAATTAGACTGGATATGTCAGCCCTCCCGTGAACCCTTCCCAGGATTTGAGGTATATTGTATTTTTAAATGCCCAACGGAAAATTTACATTTTGTGACCTGTGTATAAATTTGTTTCCCTTCTCCATGAGGTAGGTCAGCCCTCCAGTGTACCCTTCAAAGGATACAAGCTATAGTGTAGTTTTAAATTCTCAATGGTAAATTTACAATCTCCCGTATACCTTTCAAAGCAGATTGGATACATCAGCCATCCCGTGCACCCTTCCCAGGATATGAGGTATATTATATTTTTAAATGGCCAACGGTATATTTACAATCTATGACCTGTGTGCATATTAATGTTGCTGTTTCTCCTTTTCCATAAGGTACTTCAGCCCGCCTGTGTACACTTCCAAATCTAATCGTGGTATGAAGAAGTATGGCATGGGAACTGACACTGGACTCTGCGAAAAGATCTGGTGGTAAAAAGATGATAATGCAGGAGATATCTCAGCCTTCAGTATCGTCCTCTTACATCATCCAGTCCGGCAACAACTTCCAGCGCTCAAAAGATGTCCTTACCCACATCAACTACTCCCCAGAAGCACAGTCCTCATCTCAGGGCTCCGACACAGGAAGCATGTCATCAGGGAAAGGGTCCACAGGAGGAATGAAGGGACATTAAGGTTAGAAGGCAAGTTATACTTATAATATTTTCAATGTATTTGACTTGAGAAGACTGAAGACTTTTCTGTTTCCATTTTAACCTGTACTTCTTATTTTATTTAAAGGTTTTACTTCTTTTCATTCGCTTTTAAATGTCTTCTAATGTGTTTTATGTATTTTAATCTTGCCCCTGTAAAGCACTTTGAATGGCCTTGTGTTTGAATTGTGCTATATAAATAAACTTGCCTTGCCTTGAGGAATAAGTGTTTTTTTTTTTTGTTTTTTTTTCTTTGTTGCAGGGTGAACTTGGTGACTGACTGACCTTCAGCCTTCCTGGTGTTTGAAAAATAAAAACCTGATCGTAAAACTTTACTGCCTCTTCGTCATTGCCACTTTCAAATTGTACATTCACAAAGCAGAACTGTTTCTGAAGTTTTATTTCTTTAAGGATATGAAACATGTCTTCCCCTATGACTTAGTTCTTCTCTTGCCATAATACCAACACCAATATCCGACATACTCCTTGTCCGGTGTGTTATCATGAACACAAACCCATTGTAAAGTATTTTTTGGCCAATGGACCAAAGGCCATCCTTTAGTCCACTAGGAATTGTCTTAAGGGTAAAGCTCCCGTAGCCAGCTAACGGGTGAGGGAGACGGTCTACTTCCTGGAATTGCAACATGGAAATTCTGACCCATTGTAGAGCAGTTGAAATACTGTTACTGCACGGCCCCCAGACACGTTTGACCAATGAGTTAAAAACATTCTTATGTGGCTTAAGCTTCTGCATTTTGATTCAAACGAGAGGAAACTATAGGTGTGAACCACACAATGGAGCATTCCAACAAACTTTGGTCTGAGAACTTCAGACCCATCTTGTGATTTATTATTTGTCAAACTGTAAGGAAAAATAATTCCAATATCATATGTTATAGCCAACCATGTTACATTTACGCTTAAATAATCAACTAACAACATGTGATCTAAAATGTTGTCATTTCAGGCCCTGAAGTAGGGACAGTTGGAGGGAGAGAAATAGCACAAAAACTTCTTGTAAGTTTATAGATGTTTTTCCCAGAAAGACGAGGCTAGGAACAGATGTATCTATCTTAGACAAAGGCCTAGTGTTAAACACCTTACTCAGCTGACCAAGCCATAGATACAAGTTACATTCAAGGCCAGGAGCATAATTCTTTTTTCGGCATAGTGCAGGTCGAAAGCGAGGAAGAAGAGGATTGGACGAGAAGATAGAAGACAACACGATAGACCAATCATTAGACTTTGTCAAGATATGTTAAAAAGCCTTTCTGTCAAAGGCTCATTACTTTTTGACTTTTGCCTGTCTCTGAAACCTGCATACGCTGTCCTGTGATCTCACTTCATTAAACAACAACTGAGAACTTTGAAACTTTTTGAAGTCATCTTTTATTTTTTACCTTCCATACATCCAAACTAAAGAACACGAGATATTATAGTTTTTATTAAAACCTAGTTTTAACTTGCCATGTATTTTATGTGAAACATTTAGATTTTATTTACCTACTTGACTAAATGAATCTTGAATAATAGCCTGAGCTGCTACTGTTGTCTGAACTTCAATTTGTGAGGAACCTCTGGGTTGTATTTACAAAATATATCAGGGAGTTGTACTTTTTCTTGGTTGTAAACCCAAGATAATAAAAATTAAGCTTTAAGATTGTTTGGGGGCATGTTGGAAAAAGTCCACAATTCTGGAGAATGCTTGTGAATCTGTCTACTACTGGGAAAAATGGTGTTAATACACAGCGTAGGCTCTGTAAACGGGCACATTTTATTTTATTGTGAATACTGCACGTAGGGAAGAGCAGGATTTTCAGATGTAAAGCTCTTAATTAGGTTCCCATATTAACAGGAAAGATCATTCACATCTGTCGCATCCCTGAAGTCAGCGCCGTGCGGCTCAGGGCTTTATTTATTTAAAGGCCGTAGGTGTATTTATTATTTTCATCCGTTAAGTCAGGGCTGTAGTTTTGCGTCTATCTCACAAGCACAAACACACACTACCTTGCTCAACAACAAAAAATGTGACGGCTAAGGAGCTTTTTGGTGGAGTTATTAGAGTGCCCCCCCTATGAGGCTCAGTCATCCTCACAGCAGACCCGGGTTAGAACCCAGCCCGGGTCGTTCTCTGCATGCCATTCCCCTCTCTGACACATTTCAACTCTGTTTCTTTGCACTATCAATAAAGCATTGAAAATGCCAAAAATCTAAAAAGAGTATGCCATATTAAATATCCACTGGAGCTTATAATTGTTAACGAAACTTTGTTTCCTTATATATTATAACATTTTAATACTAAAACTATTCATGCTTTCTGCTATGAACTTTGTCCCAGTAAACTTAAGAGCCTCAAAGATTTTGGCTCTAAACAGATGTATGACCTATGTGTTCACGATGGTTAAAAGTTCATGGAGGAGAACTCCCTAAAATCTCCCAGTGCATTGCTTGATTACAATCTATGAATTATTACACCTGTATCCTGTGAAAAACATCTTCTGTGAAACACATACACAGAGTTGGTTTTACACACACATACCAAAGACCAAGGTGAAAGAGGGGGAGACTTTATGTACAAGGTCAAGTTCTTGAATCATCTCATGTCTCCGTAATTAAAACTCATCCCCCAGATCGTGCTAGAAACTCAAGGACCTGGACACACGAACAGACTGGTTCGCATACACATTTTTCATGCATAAAGCCTTGTACTATTGTTCATTTTGTTGTCTCAATCATGTATGCTACACTTGTGATGCATGTTGATTCCCTTGCTTAAGCTCGCAAGTAAAAATATACCAGACTTTGAAGACTGCCATGACTCGATCTCTTTATTAAAAACACTTGGGTTTTTTGACAAAAAAAATTATTTAACAATAATTCAAACAGACCGACAAATGTTGCCTTTGTATTATTGTGAACTCTATGTCACTGTGTAGATAAGGAATTTCTATTTTTCTTATTCTGAATTTGACCTTAAAACGGTTAATATATGAGTATCATTGTGCATGTCAACATAGTCACTGATAAAGATAAGATTAAGATTAGATAAAGATCTTCTATCATAAATATGGTGAAATTTGTGGATATAAAACAGGGTCTGCCTCTGCAGGTACTAATTGGGCTCCAGGTGTCTTCAATGATAATTAGTGCAGTGAGGTGTGGAGCATCAATATAAGGGCAGAGGAGCCACATGCAGCTCACAGCACAACGCTTCTAGTCTCCAGACCGGCACCAGGCTGCTGAGGAGAAGTTACAGGAGCTGAGGCAAACATGGAGAATTGTCCGTCTTTGAGGTGAGTGGGGACATTTTGGTTTCACTGTTGGTGACAGATAATTCAACTTCAAGCTCAGTTATACTTTTACTTTCTTATATTGCACTGTTGGAGGAGCCAAGGAGTAAAGAATTTCATTGCCAGCGACTGCTATGTAATTTCTGTGCATATGATAATAAAACCATTTTGAATATTGCATTTGGGTAAATGACTTTACCTTTCTTGACTCTTCCAGGGTTTCTTGGATCTGTCTGCTGCTGTTTAGTGGTGGTGCTTGTTTTCCTGCAACAAAAGGTGAGTTTTACTTCATGGAATCAGAAGAACTTGTTAAGTTTGTAACTCGGCTAGAATTTGCAAGTTCTCAAAGATAATTAGTTGGGTCAAATGTAGGGAGTTTCCCTTACCTTTTTAGTTGACCTCAAAATAAATCTAAAGGAGCCATTTGCATTTTAAAGTTTCTTAAATTGTTGAGGGCCATAGACACTTCATCATCAAACTACTTCATGATCAGTAGGTCCTTATAAAATGGGGTTAAACATCTAGCTACTGCAGAAAGCTTCCAAAAGATTATTCACAACTTTAGGCAAGGCAAGTAGTTTATTTCTATAGCACAATTCAGAAACGAGGTCAGTCAAAGTGCTTTACAGGGGTGAGATTAAAATACACATTAGAAAAGCAAATTAATAGAAATCAACATTTAAAAGTGATTGAATAGAAACAGGTTAAAATGGAAACACAAAAGTCTAAAGAGACTTACAGCAGACCTCACGTTTTCTGGGAGTTTGTTCCAGATATTTGCTGCTTAAACTGAAAGCTGCTTCTCCTCGTTATACAACTTTATGATCTCTTTCCAGACTTCAGCGCTACGGGTAAATCTGATGGTGGTCATGGCTCAGACCTTCAGGCGAGAAGCTCATGGACTACAGATGTTTCTCAAAGTCATGATCCATCTCGGGTCCTTGTGACCTACGATCCCAACTCCGACAAATCCTCATATGCCTACCCTTCCATGTACATTGGGAATGTTAGCCCTCCCGAGAACCCTTCCAAGGATATGAGGTATATTGTAGTTTTAAATGCTCAACAGTAAAGTTACAATCTATGACCTGTATAGAAATGTTGCTGCTCTACTATCAAACAGTCTTTTGCATCACAAGCCATTCTCCATCTTTAAGGTATGTCAGCCCTCCCGTGAACCCTTCCAAGCAGACTGGATAAATCAGCCATCCTGTGTACCCTTCTAAGGATACAAAGTATAGTGTAGTTTTAAATGGTCAACGGTAAAGTTAGTCTGTGACCTGTGTGTGTATATAAATGTTGCTGCTCTACTATCAAACAGTATTTTGCATCACAAGCCTTTCTCCTTCTCCATAAGGTACGACAGCCCTCCCTTGTACCCTTCCAAGCAGACTGGATACATCAGCCCTCCCGTGAACCCTTCCCAGGATAGGAGGTATATTGTAGTTTTAAATGTCAACAATAGCTTATGTGCATAACAGCCAGATATTGGATCCACCTTTGACAACCGCACAAAGTCTGCCGGATGTATAAATGTTGCTACTGGGTTATTAGTAAGTCTTTTTTGATCCACAATTTTGTCTTCAACAGCTATGACGGCACTCCCGTGTACCCTTCCAAGGATGGTGGGTATCCTTCCAAGCAGACTGGATATGTCAGCCCGCCAGTGAACCCTTCCAAGGATGGTGTATACGTCAGCACTCCCTTCTACCCTTCCAAAGATGGTGTATATGTCAGCCCGACAGTGTTCCCTGCCAAGGATGGTGGGTATCCTTCCAAGCAGACAGGATACGTAAGCCCTTCTGTGTACCCTTCCAAAGATGGTGGCTACCATTCCAAGGATGCAAGGTATATTGTAGTTTTAAATGCCAACAATAGCTAATGTGCATAACAGCCAGATATTGGATCCACCTTTGAGAACCGCACTAAGTCTGCTGGATGTATAAATGTTGCTACTGGATTATTAGTCAGTCTTTTTTGACCCACAAGTTTGTCTTCAACAGCTATGACAGTCCTCCCACGTACCCTTCCAAGGATGGTGGGTATCCTTCCAAGCAGACTGGATATGTCAGCCCGCCAGTGAACCCTTCCAAGGATGGTGTATACGTCAGCACTCCCACGTACCCTTCCAAAGATGGTGGCTACTATTCCAAGCAGACTGGATACGTCAGCCCGCTAGTGAACCCTTCCCAGAATATGAGGTATTTTGTAGTTTTAAATGCTCAATGGTAAAGTTACAATCTCCAACCTGTATATAAATGTTGCTGCTCTACTATCAAACAGTCTTTTGCATCACAAGCCATTCTCCATCTTTAAGGTATGTCAGCCCTCCCGTGAACCCTTCCAAGCAGACTGGATACATCAGCCCTCCCGTGAACCCTTCCCAGGATAGGAGGTATATTGTAGTTTTAAATGCCAACAATAGCTTATGTGCATAACAGCCAGATATTGGATCCACCTTTGACAACCGCACAAAGTCTGCTGGATGTATAAATGTTGCTACTGGATTATTAGTGAGTCTTTTTTGATGCACAAGTTTGTCTTCAACAGCTATGACAGTCCTCCCATGTACCCTTCCAAAGATGGTGGCTACCATTCCAAGCAGAGAGTATATGTAAGCCCTACCACGTACCCTTCCAAATATGGTGGCTACCATTCCAAGGATGCAAGGTATATTGGATCCACCTGTAACAACCGCACTAAGTCTGCCGCATGTATAAATGTTGCTACTGGATTATTAGTCAGTCTTTTTTGATGCACAAGTTTGTCTTCAACAGCTATGACAGTCCTCCCATGTACCCTTCCAAATATGGTGGCTACCATTCCAAGGATGCAAGGTATATTGGATCCACCTGTAACAACCGCACTAAGTCTGCCGCATGTATAAATGTTGCTACTGGATTATTAGTCAGTCTTTTTTGACCCACAAGTTTGTCTTCAACAGCTATGACAGTCCTCCCACGTACCCTTCCAAGGATGGTGGGTATCCTTCCAAGCAGACTGGATATGTCAGCCCGCCAGTGAACCCTTCCAAGGATGGTGTATACGTCAGCACTCCCACGTACCCTTCCAAAGATGGTGGCTACTATTCCAAGCAGACTGGATACGTCAGCCCGCCAGTGAACCCTTCCCAGAATATGAGGTATTTTGTAGTTTTAAATGCTCAACGGTAAAGTTACAATCTCCAACCTGTATATAAATGTTGCTGCTCTACTATCAAACAGTCTTTTGCATCACAAGCCATTCTCCATCTTTAAGGTATGTCAGCCCTCCCGTGAACCCTTCCAAGCAGACTGGATACATCAGCCCTCCCGTGAACCCTTCCCAGGATAGGAGGTATATTGTAGTTTTAAATGCCAACAATAGCTTATGTGCATAACAGCCAGATATTGGATCCACCTTTGACAACCGCACAAAGTCTGCTGGATGTATAAATGTTGCTACTGGATTATTAGTGAGTCTTTTTTGATGCACAAGTTTGTCTTCAACAGCTATGACAGTCCTCCCATGTACCCTTCCAAAGATGGTGGCTACCATTCCAAGCAGACAGGATATGTAAGCCCTACCACGTACCCTTCCAAATATGGTGGCTACCATTCCAAGGATGCAAGGTATATTGGATCCACCTGTAACAACCGCACTAAGTCTGCCGCATGTATAAATGTTGCTACTGGATTATTAGTCAGTCTTTTTTGATGCACAAGTTTGTCTTCAACAGCTATGACAGTCCTCCCATGTACCCTTCCAAAGATGGTGGCTACCATTCCAAGCAGAGAGTATATGTAAGCCCTACCACGTACCCTTCCAAATATGGTGGCTACCATTCCAAGGATGCAAGGTATATTGGATCCACCTGTAACAACCGCACTAAGTCTGCCGCATGTATAAATGTTGCTACTGGATTATTAGTCAGTCTTTTTTGATGCACAAGTTTGTCTTCAACAGCTATGACAGTCCTCCCATGTACCCTTCCAAATATGGTGGCTACCATTCCAAGGATGCAAGGTATATTGGATCCACCTGTAACAACCGCACTAAGTCTGCCGCATGTATAAATGTTGCTACTGGATTATTAGTCAGTCTTTTTTGACCCACAAGTTTGTCTTCAACAGCTATGACAGTCCTCCCACGTACCCTTCCAAGGATGGTGGGTATCCTTCCAAGCAGACTGGATATGTCAGCCCGCCAGTGAACCCTTCCAAGGATGGTGTATACGTCAGCACTCCCACGTACCCTTCCAAAGATGGTGGCTACTATTCCAAGCAGACTGGATACGTCAGCCCGCCAGTGAACCCTTCCCAGAATATGAGGTATTTTGTAGTTTTAAATGCTCAACGGTAAAGTTACAATCTCCAACCTGTATATAAATGTTGCTGCTCTACTATCAAACAGTCTTTTGCATCACAAGCCATTCTCCATCTTTAAGGTATGTCAGCCCTCCCGTGATCCCTTCCAAGCAGACTGGATACATCAGCCCTCCCGTGAACCCTTCCCAGGATAGGAGGTATATTGTAGTTTTAAATGCCAACAATAGCTTATGTGCATAACAGCCAGATATTGGATCCACCTTTGACAACCGCACAAAGTCTGCTGGATGTATAAATGTTGCTACTGGATTATTAGTGAGTCTTTTTTGATGCACAAGTTTGTCTTCAACAGCTATGACAGTCCTCCCATGTACCCTTCCAAAGATGGTGGCTACCATTCCAAGCAGAGAGTATATGTAAGCCCTACCACGTACCCTTCCAAATATGGTGGCTACCATTCCAAGGATGCAAGGTATATTGGATCCACCTGTAACAACCGCACTAAGTCTGCCGCATGTATAAATGTTGCTACTGGATTATTAGTCAGTCTTTTTTGATGCACAAGTTTGTCTTCAACAGCTATGACAATCCTCCCATGTACCCTTCCAAAGATGGTGGCTACCATTCCAAGGATGCAAGGTATATTGGATCCACCTGTAACAACCGCACTAAGTCTGCCGCATGTATAAATGTTGCTACTGGATTATTAGTCAGTCTTTTTTGACCCACAAGTTTGTCTTCAACAGCTATGACAGTCCTCCCACGTACCCTTCCAAGGATGGTGGGTATCCTTCCAAGCAGACTGGATATGTCAGCCCGCCAGTGAACCCTTCCAAGGATGGTGTATACGTCAGCACTCCCACGTACCCTTCCAAAGATGGTGGCTACTATTCCAAGCAGACTGGATACGTCAGCCCGCCAGTGAACCCTTCCCAGAATATGAGGTATTTTGTAGTTTTAAATGCTCAACGGTAAAGTTACAATCTCCAACCTGTATATAAATGTTGCTGCTCTACTATCAAACAGTCTTTTGCATCACAAGCCATTCTCCATCTTTAAGGTATGTCAGCCCTCCCGTGAACCCTTCCAAGCAGACTGGATACATCAGCCCTCCCGTGAACCCTTCCCAGGATAGGAGGTATATTGTAGTTTTAAATGCCAACAATAGCTTATGTGCATAACAGCCAGATATTGGATCCACCTTTGACAACCGCACAAAGTCTGCTGGATGTATAAATGTTGCTACTGGATTATTAGTGAGTCTTTTTTGATGCACAAGTTTGTCTTCAACAGCTATGACAGTCCTCCCATGTACCCTTCCAAAGATGGTGGCTACCATTCCAAGCAGAGAGTATATGTAAGCCCTACCACGTACCCTTCCAAATATGGTGGCTACCATTCCAAGGATGCAAGGTATATTGGATCCACCTGTAACAACCGCACTAAGTCTGCCGCATGTATAAATGTTGCTACTGGATTATTAGTCAGTCTTTTTTGATGCACAAGTTTGTCTTCAACAGCTATGACAATCCTCCCATGTACCCTTCCAAAGATGGTGGCTACCATTCCAAGCAGACAGGATATGTAAGCCCTACCACATACCCTTCCAAATATGGTGGCTACCATTCCAAGGATGCAAGGTATATTGGATCCACCTGTAACAACCGCACTAAGTCTGCCGCATGTATAAATGTTGCTACTGGATTATTAGTCAGTCTTTTTTGATGCACAAGTTTGTCTTCAACAGCAATGACAGTCCTCCCATGTACCCTTCCAAAGATGGTGGCTACCATTCCAAGCAGACAGGATATGTAAGCCCTACCACATACCCTTCCAAATATGGTGGCTACCATTCCAAGGATGCAAGGTATATTGGATCCACCTGTAACAACCGCACTAAGTCTGCCGCATGTATAAATGTTGCTACTGGATTATTAGTCAGTCTTTTTTGATGCACAAGTTTGTCTTCAACAGCAATGACAGTCCTCCCATGTACCCTTCCAAAGATGGTGGCTACTATTCCAAGCAGACTGTATACGTCAGCCCGCCAGTGAACCCTTCCAAGGATATGAGGTATATTGTAGTTTTAAATACTCAATGGTAAAGTTTTCTGTGACCTGTGTATATAAATGTTGCTGCTCTACTATCAAACAGTCTTTTGCATCACAAGCCATTCTCCTTCTCCATAAGGTATGTCAGCCCTCCTGTGAACCCTTCCAAGCAGACTGGATACATCAGCCCTCCTGAGAAGCCTTCTAAGGATACAAAGTATATTTTAGTTTTAAATGCTCAATGGTATATTTACAATCTATGACCTGTGTGTTTATTAATGTTGCTGTTTCTCCTTCTCAATAAGGTACATCAGCCCTCCTGTGAACCCTTCCAAGCAGACTGGATACATCAGCCATCCAGTGAACCCTTCCCAGGATAGGAGGTATATTGTAGTTTTAAATGTCAACAATAGCTTATGTGCATAACAGCCAGATATTGGATCCACCTTTGACAACCGCACTAAGTCTGCTGGATGTATAAATGTTGCTACTGGATTATTAGTCAGTCTTTTTTGATGCACAAGTTTGTCTTCAACAGCTATGACAGTCCTCCCATGTACCCTTCCAAAGATGGTGGCTACCATTCCAAGCAGACAGGATATGTAAGCCCTACCACATACCCTTCCAAATATGGTGGCTACCATTCCAAGGATGCAAGGTATATTGGATCCACCTGTAACAACCGCACTAAGTCTGCCGCATGTATAAATGTTGCTACTGGATTATTAGTCAGTCTTTTTTGATGCACAAGTTTGTCTTCAACAGCTATGACAGTCCTCCCATGTACCCTTCCAAAGATGGTGGCTACCATTCCAAGCAGACAGGATATGTAAGCCCTACCACATACCCTTCCAAATATGGTGGCTTCCATTCCAAGGATGCAAGGTATATTGGATCCACCTGTAACAACCGCACTAAGTCTGCCGCATGTATAAATGTTGCTACTGGATTATTAGTCAGTCTTTTTTGATGCACAAGTTTGTCTTCAACAGCAATGACAGTCCTCCCATGTACCCTTCCAAAGATGGTGGCTACTATTCCAAGCAGACTGTATACGTCAGCCCGCCAGTGAACCCTTCCAAGGATGTGAGGTATATTGTAGTTTTAAATACTCAATGGTAAAGTTGTCTGTGACCTGTGTATATAAATGTTGCTGCTCTACTATCAAACAGTCTTTTGCATCACAAGCCATTCTCCTTCTCCATAAGGTATGTCAGCCCTCCTGTGAACCCTTCCAAGCAGACTGGATACATCAGCCCTCCTGAGAAGCCTTCTAAGGATACAAAGTATATTGTAGTTTTAAATGCTCAACGGTATATTTACAATCTATGACCTGTGTGTATATTAATGTTGCTGTTTCTCCTTCTCCATAAGGTACATCAGCCATCCTGTGTACCCTTCCCAGGATATGAGGTATATGGCAGTTTTAAATGTTCAAGTGTGCAGCATCACAAGTCTATTCCTGAGATCTTCTGATATTTCTTTCCCTTTTAGCATCTCTGACCTGTATGGGTTCAGTTTGGTGGGCCTAAACTGACCAGGTTTTATCTTTGTTTCATCTAGTGGTGCCCAATTTCTTCCCTTAAGATCTCTCATTATATTGGTCTATTTCATCAATCAATTTGGCCCACCTGATTGTGTTTACCTTGCTCGATTTAAGCAATGCAGCTTAGGGTTTACAAACTTTTGCACATACAACATTTGTCAAATAATTTGTTTTAACAATTGATTTCTGGAAAAGAAAAATGTTTAATTGATAAACAAACATATGTTATTTCATATAAAAAATACTGGTATTGAAAAAAATTAATTAATAATGGTTAAAATAAATACAATTCCAAAAGGCTCAAGGGGTTCACAAACTTTCGCACGACACTGTATATAAATGTTGCTGCTCTACTATCAAACAGTCTTTTGCATCACAAGCCATTCTCCTTCTTTAAGGTATGTCAGCCCTCCTGTGAACCCTTCCAAGCAGACTGAATACATCAGCCCTCCTGAGAACCCTTCTAAGGATACAAAGTATATTGTAGTTTCAAATGCTCAACGGTGTAGTTACAATCTCCAACCTGTGTGTATATTAATGTTGCTGTTTCTCCTCCATAAGGCACATCAGCCCTCCCGTGAACCCTTCCAAATCTAATGGTGGTATGAAGATGCAGGGGATGGGAGCTGACTCTGGGGAACGATCTGGTAGTAAAAATATGATAATGCAGGAGATATCTCAGCCTTCAGTATCGTCCTCTTACATCATCCAGTCCGGCAACAACTTCCAGCGCTCAAAAGAAGTCCTTACCCACATCAACTACTCCCCAGAAGCACAGGCCTCATCTCAGGGCTCCGACGCAGGAAGCATGTCATCAGGGAAAGGGTCCACAGGAGGAATGAAGGGACATTAAGGTTAGAAGGCAAGCTATACTTATAATATTTTCAATGTATTTGACTTGAGGACTAAGTGTTTTTTTTTTCTTTGTTGCAGGGTGAACTTGGTGACTGACTGACCTTCAGCCTTCCTGGTGTTTGAAAAATAAAAACCTGATCATAAAACTTTACTGCCTTTTCGTCATTGCCACTTTCAAATTGTACATTCACAAAGCAGAACTGTCTGAACTTTTATTTCTTTAAGGATATGACTTGGTTCTTTTCTTGCCATAATTCCAACATCAGAGTCAATATCCGACTTATTCCTTGTGTGTTATCCTGAAAACAAAACCCATTGTGTAATTGTGCCATACCTTGGCTTTTGATGACACACTCCCCACTCCTTCATATCCAGTCAGGTATTCTGACTTTTTCACACAGATACATACAATTAATGGCAAAAACATTAAGAAAGTCAGTGTTTCCCAAAGGAGTTTGGGATACTGTTGGACCATGTTGGGGGGGGGGGGGGGGGTCCGGTGGCATGCCCCCCCCCCCCCCCAGATTTTCTTTAACTTTTTTAAAGTAAAATGCATTAATCTGGTGCACTTTGAGAGAAAAATTTAAAGGCTATATGTCAACGAAACTGTTTCATTATATATATAACATTTTGATGAAGGTAACGCATTACATACTGTCTTGCTATGAACTTTGTTTGACCTCACAAGAGAGATACTCTGAATGTCCTTGCGGAAAGGGGTAGAGAGACTCTCAGATAAGAACCTCTGAGCAATTAAAACTCATCTTGCAAGAAACTTAATCTTGGACACACAAACCTAGTGTGTTTTTGCACACACCATCTTCACTACATATAATCTCTGTACACTGTTCATTTTGTTGTCTCAATCATGTAAGCTACACTAGTGTGACGTATGTGATCGAGCACCCTTGCTTTTGCAAGTAAAAACTTCACCTGCTTTCAAGAAGCCCTGACTCAGATCTCTTTATTAAAAACACTTGGGTTTTTTGATAAAATAATTCCTTTAACACTATCAAATCCTGAGATGCAGAAGGAACAGGCAGCACTCTTTACTCTGCAACTGTAAAAACAGTACAGTAGATTGGTCTGCAGACCCATGTTCCATGATGGAGGGGCCCATTTCAACAGATACAGGGTCGATAGCTACTTTTTATAAATAATTTAGAATTCACACATATAAAGCTTATTTCTGTATGTGTGAGAGGGCCATAAAGGCCCCTCATGGAGCCCCTTAGACAGAGCTACTAATTCTATTGTTTTTAACTTGCTTTTGTATTTCTCCCCTACTAGTTGAGGGGTCCATGAGGATTTATATCTTGTTAAATTTGAATGGATATCCTTATACTGAGGCTATTCCTTTTTGGACCCTGTTATTGACATGAGTGAGCTCTTTGACTATGCAACATGAAAAGTTAATATCAGTATCTCTGGCCTAAGGGCCCCTGTGCCTGTGCCCGGTGAGCCTGTGCAGTAATCCCCCCCTGGGTGAGGGAGACAGTCTACTTCCTGGAATTGCAACATGGAAATTCTGACCCCTTGTAGAGCAGTTCAAATACTACGTTACTGCACGGCCCCCAGACACATCTGACCAATGAGTTCAAAACATTCTTATGTGGCTTAAGCTTCTGCATTTTGGTTCTTCAACTGATTCAGACGAGAGGAAACGATAGGTGTGAACCACACAATGGAGAACGATTCTGGAGAATGGTTGTGAATCTGTCTACTGGGTACGCTGGGAAAAATGGTGTTAATACACAGCGTAAAGGGGGCTCTGTAAAGGGGCACTTTTTATTTATTTAATTTTATTGTGAATACTGCACATAGTGAAGAGCAGGATTTTCAGATGTATAGCTCTTAATTAGGTTCCCATGTGAACAGGAACGAGCGTTCATATCTGATGCATCCCTGAAGTCAGTGTTGCACGGCTCAGGGCTTTATTTATTGATAGAATAGAATAGAATATCTTTATTGTCATTGTAACAGGTACAAGTGCAGTCCTTGTAAAGTGCAAAAACATCTGTTATGAGAAAATGATTTCTCTCATTACATATCACATTGTATTATGTATCCATAAATAAATAAATTAAAACTAAATTAAAAACTATAAAAATAGTCAACTATAGGCATTAAAAAAGGAACACATAAGACACATAGGACACACAACATAAGACACAAGACACACCCACACAACATCCACATTCATAAATGTGCTTTACACAAATGTGTCCCCACTATGCCCTAGTCTTAGCAGCATTTAGTGAGGTTATTGCTGTTGGGTAAAAACAGTTTTGTCTGTTTGTCTGTTTGTTTTTGTTTTCATTGACCGGTATCTCCTGCCTGATGGCAGTAGTTCAAACAGTTTGTGACCAGGGTGTGATGAGTCCTGCAGGATGGAGTGAGTCTTTTTGAGGCAGCGGCAGCTGTGCAGTTCTTCCAGGGAGGGAAGAGGGCAGCCGGTGATCTTCTCCGCTGCCTTTATGACCCCCTGGAGCCTTTTCCTCTGTGCCACCGTGCAGCTTGCAAACCAGACACACAGACAGTGGGGCAGGATGCTCTCTATTGAGCAGCAATAGAAGGACACCAGCAGTTTTTGGGGGATGTTGTTCCTCCTGAGAACTCTCAGTCTCTGCTGGGCCTTCTTCACTAGGCCAGTGGTGTTGACACCCCAGGTCAGGTCCTCCATGATGTTCACTCCCAGGAAGCGGAAGTCAGAGACCCTCACACGGACCCCGCCTATCAGCAGTGGCTGGATGGCCATCTTCTTCCTCCTATAATCCACAACCAGCTCCTTGGTCTTTGTGGTGTTGAGGAGCAAGTTGTTGGCACTGCATCACCAAACCAAACGCTCCACCTCGTCTTTGTAGTGGGTCTCATCCCCCCTTGAGATGAGCCCCACTACTGTGGTGTCGTCGGCGAATTTGACGAAGGTGTTGCTGTGGTAGAGGGTATAGAGTAGAGGACTCAGCACGCAGCCCTCTACACCCACGACTGCACTCTCGCCCACCACAGCAACACCTTCGTCAAATTCGACATTTGCCTCAAGTTGGCTCTTAAATTTGGAAAGCCATTAACACTCATCGTCAAAAAAATAAAGTACTTCATGGTCAGGATGGGGTTAAACGACAAGCTACTCCAGAAAGCTTCCCAAAGATGGCTGACAACTTTAAATCTGCTTTTTCCAGACAACAAATCCCCCTACAGCGCTTCTGGGAAAACTGATGGTGGCACTGGTAATGGCTCAGACCTTCAGTCTAAAATCCCAACGCCTGTAGAAAGCCAGCCGCATCAACCGTCTGTAAAGGCCCAGGAGCTGAGAGCAGCCCCCCCACAACAGCCCAGCAGCCCTTCCTCTCAGGGGGCGTCTAATGTAGCTGCAGGCATCTCTCAAAGTTATACTCCATCCTCGGTCCACGTGAGTTATGATCCCAGGTCGGGCAAATCCTTCACTGCTGCTGCAAACCCTTCCAAGGATACAAGGTATATTGTAATTCTATATAAAAATATTTGATGGTGTAAGATATTGGGTCCATCTTTGACAACTGGATTTAGTCTGCTTGTTCTACAAAAGCTGCAAATGTATTGTTAAAGTCAGTATTTTGATCCACACACCGGTCTCTCTCCAACAGGTACGTCAGCACTCCCTTCTACCCATCTCGGGACGATGGATATGTCAGCCCTCTCGTATACCCTTCCAAGGATATGAGGTATATTGTAGTTTTAAATGCCCAACAATAGTTAATATGCATAACAGCAAGATATTGGATCCATCTTTGACAACTGCACTAAGTCGGCTGGATGTATAAATGTTGCTAGTGGATTATTAGTCAGTCTTTTTTGATCCACAATCTTGTCTTCAACAGCTATGACAGCCCTCCCGTGTACCCTTCCAAGGATGGTGGGTATCCTTCCAAGCAGACAGGGTACGTCAGCCCTCCCGTGTACCCTTCCAAAGATGGTGGCTACCCTTCCAAGCAGACTGGATACGTCAGCCCTCCAGTGAACCCTTCCAAGGATATGAGGTATATTGTAGTTTTAAATGCCCAGTCGGGTGGATGTCTAAATGTTGCTACTGGATTATAAATCGGTCTTTTGAGCCACAATTATGTCATAAACAGGTACGTCAGTCCTCCCACGTACCCTTCCAAAGATGGTGGCTACTATTCCAAGCAGACCGGATACGTCAGCCCGCCAGTGAACACTTTGAAGGATATGAGGTATGTTGTAGTTTTAAATGCCCAACAAAAAAGTTGCACTCTGTGACCTAATGTGATTAAACAAAATTATAGTTGATGAATAACAGCAAGATATTGGATCCATCTTTGACAACTGCACTAAGTCTGCCGCATGTATAAATTTTGCTACTGGATTATTAGTCAGTCTTTTGAGACACAATTTTGTCTTCAACAGCTATGACAGCCCTCCCTTGTACCCTTCCAAGGATGGTGGGTACCCTTCCAAGGACACTGGACTAGGAAAGGGCTATGGTAAAGTGGTGGTGGTGCAGAGGAAATCTGATCCTTTCCGGCCGTCTTCGTCTCAAATCCGCCAGAAAAGCAACAAATTCCACCGTTCAAAATAAGTCCTTACCCACATGGGAAACACATGGGTCGACTTCCAAGGGCTCCAAACACAGGGCAAGTCATCAGCGGTGATCGGGACCAAAGGAGGGAACATGCATTAAGAGGTAAGTAGAATCAGAAAAACTTTTTTTATCCCAAGATGGTCAATTTAGTTAACAGTTCCCAGTCTTACGATTAAAAAAAATCATTTGATGAATATCATAAATGGCAGTAGGTAAACGGAAGCTATTTAAGTTCCACTATAACTGACTTAAGGACTAACTTTTTCTTTGTGTTGCAGGGTAAACTTGCTGATGGACTGAACTTCAGCCTACCTGGTGTTTGAAAATGAATACAAAACCTGATCTTAAAACATTATTTGCCTTTGTATCATTGCCAGATCATTCTCACCCCCTATCACTGTACTTGGTATCACACTGCAGACCACATCTTGAGGAATGCGTCCCTTCAGCATGACTGTTAAGGCATGCAAGGTTTATTTCTAATGCTAACACACTGCCTCTTTCTGGGGTTGCCACAACTATCACCAACCTGTGACAATTATTATTTTTTGGCCAAGAAAAAAATCACTTCTGCTTACTTCAGTCAACCAATGTTAACAGTGTAATTTAAAGGTGTTCCAAGGGACTTTCAGCTTTTGTTCATTCTTGCACCCCCTTCGGAGAAAAGCGGTAGTGTTTTTACCACGCCAGCTGTTCGTGGGTGACCGTACCCATGATAACCATAAGAAACTATGTAAAAGTGTAATTCTTTGCAATGACGGTCTCATTTGCTGTTACATGTCATTTATGATCGGAGGAAAATTGACTGTCAAATATTTAAAAGTTCCTCCTAGCACATTGTTAAAGGGGTAACAATCAAGTTTAATATGTAACCCACTTTTAAAAATCACTGATTTACCCCAAAGTCCTGTACAGAAGTCAAATACGATGTGTATACCCTGGATGTAGCCCTGGATCAAAGGGTTCCCAATCCTCCTAGACAGTTGGGAACACAAAATTAACCTTGAACAGTTTAAAACCAAAACTGGATTATTGATCTAATCCCATTTCAGGACCTAGAACCCATTTTCAAAATTGGTTTTGAAGAATTAATCAGATTAAACCTCTAAACATGGCTTAAATCTTTATTTTATTATTTGTGGGCGCACATGAGCAAATCAGGTTGGATAAATATATACCAAGCTCCCTGTTTACAAAATTCGGTCAACGGGCACACTCAATGTCTGATCTCTGACTCACAACAGATGCAACTTGCAATTATCTGAATGGGCAATTAAACCCTTAACCTAATGATGTGATTGTTACTAATTACTCCTATTTGAATGAATTTTCATAATTTGTTTGTAACAACTGATCAGATTAATTGTGTGTGTGTCTCTCTCTCTGTCTCGCTGTCTGTATGTTTGTCTGTCTGTCTCTCTGTGTGTCTGTCTGTGTCTCTCTCAACCTCTGAACTAACGTCCTTGCTATCTTATTTATGGGTGCTTTTCTGGACACCCAAGGACACCTTTACAAAAGCACAAATGGAAAGTACTAGGAACTGATCTAGGAGCAGATCTAAACAAGGCTAAAATCTTTGTTTTTATTTGTGGGTGCCTTTCTGGACACCTTACCGAAAAAGTACATTCAAAGTCAATAGTTGAAAAATTTCAAATAGATACAATCAATGTGGATACATATTTACCAAGCTCCCTGTTTACAACATACTTCGGTCATAAATCATTTAACAGACACACTCAACGTATGATCTAAAGTCCCAAGAGGGGCAACTTGCAATTATCTGAATGGGCAATTAAACCCTTAACCAAATGATGTAATTGTTAATAATTACCCCTATTGTTTGTTTTTAACATCAAAGGTAGATTTAGTGAGAGCTAAATGCGGGCGGCAGTGGTGAAGTGGGTAGGGAGATCGCCTCTGGAGTGCAGGGTCGGAGTTTCAAACCCCCGCCTACCCGCCACATGTCCAAGTGTCCCTGGGCAAAGAGACACTGAACCCTAAATGTCACCTGATGGTTAGCTTGCACCCTGCGTGGTAGCTTCTGCTGCTATCGGTGTATGAATGTGTGTGTGAATGTGTTGAGTCTGTGAAAAACCAGGTAAAAGTGCTATATAAGTGGAGTCCATTTACCATAACTTGAACCCTTACATCAAACATGCACTGACATGAGTTGACATGTAGAGTGTTTTTTTTTTTTTGAGGGGGCAGGAAATATAAGATATTCTTCACCCTGCCTCCTTTTCATCATGGTTTTATGGATTGTACATGTGAGAATGTTGAAATGAGTTTTGTTGGAAGACATCCATGGACGACATATATAAACCAAATCAAAGAAAATGTCACTCAATCGCTGAATTAGTCAAATGGATTTTAATTAGGGCTGTCAAATTAACGCGTTAAATTCGATTAATTAATCACAGGAAAATTAACGCAATCTAAAAAATTAACGCAGATGAATTGCACTTCAATAATGCCCTTTGACCCGGTGCAAAAGTGCTGCGCAGCTGCACCTTATATGTCTATGAGCTGCGGCTGTAGCTTGCAGACACGGCCCGCACGGGTAAAAGGGAGAAAAGTAATGAGGGAAAGGGGAAAGGGGCCGAGGGCTCTATGGACGGTTTATGGGATGCTTCGGGCAAATAAGCATGAAGGTAGGAAGACATCTTACTTTATTCTCCGCAGTTTCTGTGCATTATTGATTTAGTGGGTGCAACAATGTAGGTTCAAAACAGTATCTCTCAATCTTCCTCCGTGTGTCTCAATTTTGTTTGCTAGCTGTCTCGTCTCCGCATAAACGGACACCCGCCCCGTGTGTGTGTGTCAATATTTTTGCCTATGAGTACGACGATGGTGAATGAATCGGCTCAGTTGTGGGAGATGGAAAGTCTGCTTGTTTTTTTGAGAAAATTTGGCGCTAGTTCGAAACCTGACTGAGGGGAGGAGACAGAAGTTACGAGAGACGGAGAGAGAGAGAGAGAGAGAGAGAGAGAGAAACAAACTGTAGTAGGCTATACAGCTGTTTATAAACAGGCATAAAAGTGTCATAAAATTATGCGATTAATTTAGATGAATTAATCAGAGCCTGTAATTAATTAGATAAATGTTTTTAATCGCTTGACAGCCCTAATTTTAATGCAAGTCTGTCTTCTTGTATCACACTCACAATCTCTACAATCAACAGTTAGGAAAATGTGAAATGGTTGAAATTAGAATTAAAGATATTAGTAACAATATTCTATCAACAGTAATGCATGTTGCTCTGGAAAAAATTAAAGAGACCACTTCAAATGTTCAGTGTCTCTCGTTTCACTATTTATAGGTACATTTTTGAGTAGAATGAATATTATGATTTTATACTATAAACTAGTGACACCATTTCTACCAAATTCACCCCAAAAAGATATTGTCATTTAGAGCATTTCCATTAAGTAATGTAGAGACGAAGATTGAAGAAAAATCCAGACTGGTCTCTTAAATTTTTTCTAGAGCGGTATGTACATTTTAATAAACCGATGTTCAGTTAAATGATTATACATTAAATTAGACACAACTCCATTCCTCATTTTGTTGATGTAGGACTCGGAATGTGCAGTTTTTGTACATAATAAAGATAGGTTTTCATCACCCAATGAATGAAAAGTTATCTCAACAACAGATCATTAGTTGGTTCAAATGTAGGCAATTTTCCTTCAAACCTAAGAGTCTCAGTTAAACACTCAGAAATCTAACACATAGAGTCGCCTTGAAAAGTTTTACTAACATTTGTAATTATTTTTTGGCATTTTCAAGCTTTATTTGATAGTACAGAGTTGAAATGGGGAGATAGAGAGAGAGAGAGAGAGAGAGGGGGGATGACTTGCAGTAAAGGTCCACGGGTCAGATTTGAACCCGTGACCACTGCAACGAAGGCCGGAGCCGATATGGTACACACTATCCACTACGCCACCGGAACACCCCAACATTTGTAATTTTTTTACAATTGTGGTGCTCACAGGTCCTGGATTTGTCCCGGAATAACATAACAGTCTGAGTTAAAGGGAATCATGTCCAGAGAAATCTCCGCCTCGCACTCATACCTCAAGATGGCGGGTAACAGTAAGTTGCTATTGTTACGGGACTCGTCCGAAATTACCGAAACCTTGTCAAAATGTTGCTCCTGCAGGATAAGTCTCTGTGGCCCTGGTCCCGGCATTGCGATGGCTTCCTTCTGCATCGTTGTGTCGTGGTGATAAGACACTAGTTCATTGCTAAAATCCACTGCTTCCACTGTGGAACTAGAGCAGTATTTATTACAGCCTAAGATGGTAGAAAAAGCCTTCCTAAAGTCCGCGTTGAAGGCGTAAATTACCGGATTTAGTGACGAATTGGCCCAACCGAACCACACAAAGATGCTGAAGGTAGTGTCGCTTACACACGGCGGCTCTCCGAGTTTGTCAAGGTCGCAAAAAGGAACCACGCAATTCAGCACGAAAAACGGCAGCCAACAGAACACAAACACGCCCATGATGATAGAAAGAGTCTTGAGTACTTTGGTCTCTCTCTTGAAGGACGTTTTCAGCGAGCTTTCGTCGTGTGTGGACGCCCTGTGGCAGTGACGGCGGCAGTGGTTTTGGTTTTGAGCCCTTTCCAGCGATGAAATGCGTCGGATTTGGGTTTGCGCGATGCGGAAAATGCGCGTGTACGTCCCCACCATGATAACCACGGGGATGTAGAAGCTGATGAGCGAAGACGAGATGGCGTAGGTTCGGTTGAGGCTTGCGTTGCAGTCTTCAGGGGCGTCTGAGGTGGAGTTTTGGGCGTGTGTGTCTGTGTGTGTGTCCGTGTGAGTGTCTGTGTGTGTGTCTGTGTGCGCTCGATGCCAGTTCAGCTGAACGGGAATGAAGGAGATCAGGATGGAGAGGGTCCAAGCTATGCCGATCATCAGGAACGCAAACCTGGGAAAATAAAATGAAACATTTGAAACTGGAAAAAAATGTA